>NW_020449431.1:134412-147225 GCF_003343035.1 Apteryx rowi | reverse complement strand
ATTCAAAACGCGCCTGGACGCAATCCTGTGCAATGTGCTCTAGGTGACCCTGCTTGAGCAGGGGGGTTGGACTAGATGATCTCCAGAGGTCCCTTCCAACCTCAGCGATTCTGTGATTCTGTGAAGAGAAGGCATCTAATAAATGGCATGGTCAGGCAGACCACATCTAATTGTGAGTCTGCACTCTCCCAAAATTGGGGGCTAGGATAAATGCTGGCATTAATAGTGAGATCTTTTTCTGAAGATGGCAGGAAAGGATGTCCTAATGAGGCATCTTGTGTTCTTTGTAATTTGTGCTTAATGGGTTTCAAGTCCCTGCCTTTCCTTTGTAAAATAGCTACTATATTTTATTAATCAGAAGTTAAGTATGGAATATGGATTTAATATGGAAAAAGTAGGTATAGATGGGGGCTCAGTTGATGACCTCTTTGGTCATTTCTGTTGCTTATTTTAGTGATGATGCTGATTTATGGCTATTGGGTKGGAGGTTGGGTGTATGTGTTGGCTTTTAATGTTACAGTGATTTATAGCATGTAGTGATTTAGGAGTGTGTTCATCCACTTTAATTTCTGAAATATTTAGTTTACAGGGATATTTAGATTATTCTGGCTGTTCTAACAACAACAAAAACCTTACAATGAAAAATAAAATAACACTGAGTTAGATGTGGTTGCATATGTTCCTGATTAACCTAATTTACATTCCATTGATGCTTTTGGATGAGACCCGGAGTTTCTTATTCAAGTTTATAAGTTAAGAGGATGATTAAAACATACTGATAATGGGAACCAAGCTAGAAAATTTTAAAAAATACCAGTTTGCTGGTAATTGGGTTTACTTGGTGTTTAATGCTCTTYACTGCAATCAATTATGTTTTGAGTAATGAATTCTAGTACTATGAAATAAGATACTTTTGCAAAGAAGAAAAATATTGTTAGTATTTAGTACGATTTCTTTCTGTAGTGAAGGAGAACCTGTAGTTTTCCTTAAGTATTACTGTTTTCATGTTAATATTTTAATTAAATAGTGTCTCTGAACTTTTACCTTTTTAGATGCCCTAGGTTAATTTAGGTTATTTCAGTGTTGTGTTTTGGTAGGTAGTATTGAACATAAATACTTTAAGATAAGTCATTATATTTTATTCTCAAATAGCATTAATGCAATTCATAGTATCTTCTTATTAGATATCTGAATACTCTGTAATCAGGGTGCTTTAAAATAGTTGTAATGGAAAGAAATAATGTAATGCCTTTGGAAGATAAAGACACCCTGTGCTATAAGGCATGCTGTGATAGATGCAGGTAAAGTAGTATGATAGGTGGGTGATTTTAAAAGCAGACCCTGTTCCTGGATGTATGTCTGACAAAAGACCTGATATAGCACTTTTATCCTCTTCAAGCCTCAAATTTACCAATCGGTATGAGGAGAAGAATTCTCAGGACTTTTATCTGACACCCCAGATAAACATAATTTTGTACTGGGTTCTTACCATGGAGCTATCTACTTTGATAGATTTAGAGCTAGTCATTATGCTTTTTCAGCAGGTGGTGGAGAAAAATAAAAGCATGCTGTTGAATAAAAAGAGCAGGTTGTTCCAACTAGTCATTTGAACTGGATGAGAAGAGAGTATTTCATTCTTGGTGTGACACCTTCATACAGTCCCCAAGAAGCCATCAGTAATTGATTTCTTTATAAGGGAAAAGTTATGGTGGAGAAAGTTTGTTGTGTGACGGTAATACAACTGTTTTTTCCATACTTAAAATTTTTCCCGTCTCAGTGATCTGCTTATTTTTAGTGGATGAATTTCTAGGTTCATAACCAGTTCTCTAGAATTCAGGAGTGAATGAAATTTAACATGCTACCAGTATATTTTGGATTTTGCATAGTACCAGAAGTAGTCAGGTGCAATAATACGTCTCAGAAATAAACTGTAAAGATGTCTTATTTCTACTGCCCGTCTATATATGCTGTTCTATGGCAGAAAAAAATCCTTTACAATGCTGTTTTTTTTTTTAAACAACTAGGCTATAGAAATGAAGGACATTTCTAAAAATCAGTCAAGTACTTCCATTTTCCCTTCCGTCCCTACCCCAACACCAGAAGATGCAGTTTTTTTCATTGCTTTCTGCTATTAGTTTCTGAATCTTAGTGTCAGATCTTGGTGAGAATGTGCTTGGGAGTTCCAGTGGATAGAGATTGTTACTACAGGAGACTTCATAATAAGGTCCTTATTCCTTTCATTCCTTTTTCATTCCATTCAGTTTGTTATATCTGTATTTTAACCTGATGATAAACTGGTTCAGCTCTTCTTTCCTGGGTTGGTATGCAAGGATGTAGGAGAAATCAAAATCGCAGAGCAGTGTTAGGACTGAGTTATGCTGCTAAAGAAATATCATGGTAACGTTCAAAAAAAAAAAAAAAGTAATTTGTCTTTAAATTCAAGTATCTTTAAATAGTTTTTTATAGGTGGTGTGTAAACCTGCCTATATGATCTGTATTAAATTTAAGCTAATCTTAAAGATTATAAGATTAATTTTAAGATTAAATTTAGGTTAATCTTAATGACCTTGCCATTTAGTGGATCTTTAATTTCTTTCTGTAGAGTTCAGTGTAGGATATTCATCTCTTTCTTCTTATAATGAACATTTAAGATTCTCTCTTTTATAAATGAAAATGGATGTGTACTCAGGAAATTTTTATGAGGCTAGCATGATTTATCACATCTCTTTTAGAATGGTGTTGGAAAGGAATATGCGAGTGTCTTAGGGGTTTTTAAGCTGAACTTAGTAAGACAGTGAAGCTTAAGGAAAAAGATATTAGAAACAGCAGACTGTTGATTTGCTTGGTTTCTGTGGAGTCTAAATGTTTTCCAAATGCTTCCTCAAAAACTGAACAAATTTGATTGACCCAAAATGAAGTTAGCTGTTTGGCAAAATAAGCGTCTGGAGTTAAAACTCCTTCCGTTTTACTAAATTATGAGACCCGTAGCTCTGGGTGCTGCTGTTAAGGCGTCTGTTCCTGACAGACCAGCTGATTTCGTTTTGCGAAGCTGTCGGTGCTTCCTCGCAGGCTGGGTTGGCCCAGGCTGCTGCATGGCTCTGGCCCCCGCTGCTGCCTTCACCTCAGGAACGATGGTAGAAATCCGAGGGATGCTCAAGTAGTAGACGTAGCCTTAGGTATCGCGCGATCCGAGGGTGTTTGAGTGTGGGTGCTGTGTGCCTTCCTGCCAGAAAGCTGCGCAGGGATGTGCAAGTCAGTGTTTGTAGCAGTTGTGATGTATGTTGGGAGGTCCGCGCAAATACCAGCAGCAGGGTGCTGCTGAAGATAAATTAGTTGCAAGCCAAACATCAGCTAAAGGAATGTGGGTGTCRGTGACGGGACACTGGCTGGTGGTGATGTACACTTGCTTGAGTTGTTTTGCGGAAAGTTGCAACTGCCTGAGTTGAAGGTTTGTAGCTGTCATTTGTAGACTATTAGCGGACTATCCCCAAAGAACTGGGCAGCAAATATCACCTAAGTGTAGCTAATTTCAGCTGCTGCATCCCATTGGCAGATACTGAGCGTTCATCAAGGGAGTCCACTTTCTTCTTTGAACAGTACTGTTATGTTATTTTGAGTACTGGCAAAGTAGCTGAATTAGGGTGCTAAGAAGTCCTTACCTACAGTGTATTTTTGTCAAATTTATTTTTGTTTGAGTGGTTAAAGATTGATGTGTATACAATGTATATATGTATATAGTAATCTATACATATAATGTATATAATGTATATAGTTGTGAATAAACAACTGGGAACAAAATACCATTACTGCAGGTTTCATACACCCTTCATCTCTTGTCCTTGTGTGTTCTACACAGCATATTACATTAGGTTTATCGCTTAGTACCCCGAGTTACTGAAACAGCCTGCAGGCAGTTGATAGTTAAAACAGAGAAGGGGAGATCCAAGTTTGTTCATGCTTCAAGACGTAGGAAGTAATCTGCAAAGGATTTACAAACGCTTAGTCTGTCTCATGATATTACATTGGATAAATGGCTACAGCACTGGCTTTTACTTTACTTACCTTGAAATGTCCTGTATTTCTTGCTAAGAAGAGGAGGTGTAGCTGATGAGGTGAAGCACRTTGGTTTAAGCAGTTCTCATATAAGGTGGATTTTGTAGCAGGTCGATAATCCACCTTGATGAACTTTGTGTGTATGCAATATGTGGCCCTTGCTTGCTTTGTTGATGCAGCAGGGATGTGCTACCCAGAACACGGGTTGGATTAACAGGCTCGTTGTTATTACTAATCAGAACCGTGATAACTAAAATTAATAGTGGGCACAAAGATGAGCAATTAAGAACATTCATCTTCCAAATGAGTCTACAAGATTCATTGGTAGTTTAAATTTATATATTGAGGGCACTTAAACCGTTAAAAAGGGTAATGGGTGCCCTGCAGGCATGTGTTTCAAAGCCATATGTCATTTTGGTGCTGTGACAGCAGACAGTGATAGCTTCCCTTTAAGGGAAACTGCTATTCATTTATCAATTAAATGTCTAAGGAAATGTACATTTTTGCTGTAGAATGATCATAGCAGTGTATTGTAAGTTAAATCACAGAACAAGATTTATGTTCTAAGCCTTTCTGGCTTTATCATGATGGATGTTAATTAGAAAAGTCTCTTGGCGGTAATAGGGCATTGGAGTTGAACTTTTAAAGGCATAAATGACTTTGGCACACAAATATTTCTCCTTTTGTGCTTTGTGATCTTTGACAGTGACACTGATGTAGCAATCAACTTGGTACAGAACATGAAATGTTGGTAAAATGTTTTTTTTGTTGTTGCTGTTGTGCCTCTGTTGTCACAGTGTAATATATGAGAAGGTTTTGCTGAAGTAGAAATGGAGCCAAATGTSAAGTTTTACGTTTTTTTGGTACAGGGAGTTAACAGGAAAGTTTAGAATATTTTTTCCTCTTAGTGTTGTCCTTACCAGTGAAAAACACTGGTTAACACTTAATCCTAGCAGTACCCTAGAATGAGTATCTGAAAATGTTTTTGGAGAAGCAGAATTAGCTAAAACTTAAGCTGTTTTTTCATTTATTCAAAATGACAAATACTCAGAACTGTGGGAATTAACTTAAGTTGTCCTTTTCTGAATATGGTGTATAATCTCAGTTTGGCACAGAGTCTAAATTTTCTGCTGAAATTTTTTGGTAAAAAAGACTTTCCCTTCCCCAAATATGAATACTTTAGTTTTGCAGACAATCTGTGTCTTAGGTGAAATCTGAATACTCATTTTGGGCAGGTGAAAATGTTTTATGCTCAATTTGAAATATGTGTCCAGTCCTTTCCTTATTCTCTGAGCATAGACTGTAACTTTTCTTTGTCGTCATCCTCCCCCTTTCCCACCTCCGCCACATTTTTCTCTCAGGTGTAGTGTGGGCTGGTGAGACCCTTTCAGGCACATGTGACTATTCTCTGTTGCTGCAACGGGGGGTGACTCATTTTACAGTTGAACTTAATAAGGATTTTTTTTTTTAATCTGTAATACTTGTCCCATATTCTGCATTTAAAAAAGTCAGATGGGCAATGAAGTTGAAACAAATGCTCTTGTTCTTCTAGAAAGACTTCTAGAAAGACTTCTGGCTTACTTCTTAACAACAGGAATTGTGGTTGCGACAGCGGGAGTAGTCAGTTGGACTGATGTGCTCAAGCTACTGAGAACAGAGAGGAGAGGGTGCAAGAAATATCCCCTCCCCTATTTCTGAGAGCTACTTATAATCTAATTCTTGAGTTCTTATGTGCCTTCTTTTCTGGATTACAAGATACTGCCTAAATAAAGATAAACGCACTATGTTTTCTTTTTCACTCTCTTGGTCTTGCCTTCTATTTTCGAATAGAAGGAGCAAGCCCAAGGATGGTTTACCATGAGTGGAGATAGCAGATGCTGCAAAGTTGTATGGCTGGCATCTGTATTTTCTTGTGTTTGCATTGTACTTCTTCTTCCACCAGACTGTCTTGATTCCTTTGTTTCTTCTGTCTCCATTGCTGATCTCTTCCTCTGATCAGCATATTTTCTTTTCCCTTTTTCCTACACTACTTTTTTGCCTTGAGTGGAAAATGTAATTAATTTACTGAATGAGGCACAGTAGATATTACTATGTTACAAAGAGTTTTTTTGTTGTTTAGCTCTCTTTAACCTTCCTCTTTCTCCCTGTCAGTTCTCACAACTTTTGTTGAAAGGTTTTTATATCTGTTGTTTATGTGACTCTGAAAAAGAGCCTTTGATTGGAGTTCTGTTATGCTGGATTGATTTAATAAAGTAAGATCATCAGATTCATTCTGCAGTAATTATTTCATTTCTGAGTAATTTTAATTATATTGTCTGAGTGCTTTTCTTTTGAGCACAGTCTTTATTCTCATAGTCACTGTTTGAACTGCTTATGCTTTCAGTGCATCAGGGTTGTTGATTTATACATTTTCTAGTCTAGTCCATTTGTTTTTCTGTCTCCCCCTGCCCCGCTGCCCCTTGGTCTAGGTAACCTGTTGCTTTTTGTTGTGCAGACACTGGGCCAGGTTTCACGAAGGCCTCAGTGACTCAATCTGTGATTTTGTGCTCTGACAGGAGGTACTGTTGAGGAAACTTGGCTGTGTGAAGCAGAGAGCTTTTAAAGAGAAGAACGTGGATGGATGAGGTGTTGGAGGATTTTAGCTTTGCGCAGACAATCTTGTGAGCTGGGCCATAGGCTGTGTGGGCTCCACAGTCGTCATCGTAGTGCCCAGGAGGGTCACCTCTGTTTGAGTCTTAGAAGACCTTTGCTTTTAAATAAATGCAGAATTTGTAACTAACAGCAAGTTTCTTTCCTAGGGGGATGTACGTTTGATGATGGTCCAGGACCCTGTGATTACCACCAAGACCTGTATGATGACTTCGACTGGGTACACATCAGTGCTCAAGAGCCTCACTATTTGCCACCCGAGATGCCTCAAGGTGAGAAACCGCACAGATACTGAAGGAAAGTGTTTCTCTTTTAAGAAAACCTTGCCGAGTATGGCGTCAAGGCTATACCCTCTGTTTTTCACTTGCAGCTTGATAATAAAGATAATAAATAGAAAACAATAAATATAATAGCAAATCTTGGTAACAGAGAAACCTTCTTAGGAAAAATTGCCCCTTAAAGATGGGGGGATTGGGAAGGGAGAAAGTGATCTGTTTTTTATTGTGTGTGGAATTCCTATTGACTCATAATGAAATTTCACATCTTAAATGACAGCTGATATAGTGATTGAATCGTCAAGGTCTTTATTAAACAAATGGGAGAAAAAAGGTTACACAGAAAAAACCTATACTGAACCCCCCCTCCCCCCAACTGCTCGTCATCTGAAGGTAATCAGAAAAGCTTTGATTTATGGAAATATTGCCATTGTTAATTACTATTTAGGACAGGTAATGAATAACTGAAGAGGTACAGCCTACATGACCTTGTCTGCTCACCTTTGATGAACAGCTTAATCGGTGCTTCCCAGACAGCATGATATGCTGAGAAAATGAAAGCATTTGAAATTCAACTGCATTTTCCAATTAATAGTACATTAAGTAATTAATCATGCAGAGGAGGAAAAAAGGTCATGGCTATTTTATTTGTATCTAAAAGGGTTTGTGGAGTGAGGTATGTGTGGAGAAATAATAGGAAATGTTGCCACACAGAAGCAACCTAACCTCTTCACCATTTCTTCCCCTGCTTTTTATACATTGTTGCGCATTATTAATGGTTGTTAGTGTGTATAATTTTACTTTTTGACTACTAATTAGCCGGTTTCTCCCTACTTTGGTGTCACTGATATGAGCGACTGTTACCATGCCCCATGTTTTGCAAGCTCTACACTTTATTTCATGGGCTGCTTGATGATTCAAGTTTGCATATGGAAAAGTAAATTTGAGCCCTGAAGCATCTGCATTTCATGATGCTGGTGGTCTTGTATTAAGGAATTCAAAATAAGCTCTCCCCTAGGAAGGCAGAAATTGGTTACTTTTCAGGTTGCATTTTTCAGAGTCTACATATTTATTAAAATGGTGTGGATATTTTAATTACAGTGGAAGCACCATTTTGTAAAAATTTGGTATTCTCAGATTTCAGGCACACCTTGTATTAGAGGAACAGCAATTTGAGGAATTGTGTTTTGAATGAATCTAAATGACAAGATAGCTTCTTATTGCATCTCTCAAATAACATACTTGTCATGCTTATGCAATTTTCAGCGTGAAATGGCACGGTACTCTGACACCTGATTTCTGTTCGGTTCTGCTGCAGCCCCACTTCCTGGTGCTCACTCTTTGTTTGGGGTGTGCTTTCCTCTCGTGAGTGTAGCATGTGCATTCTTCGGGAGGAAATTCTTTTTTAACACTTATATGTAAAATTGTAGTTGCTAATGAAATTCAGCAGAGCAAATGGATGTTTAGGAGATATTCCAAAACAAATACAAAATAGGCTCCTTCTTAATTTTTTTTAATTGAAATACCACACTTTTTTGATTACTGTTTAAAGCTTAATATTTGGTTGTTGAGATCCAGACTCAAAGTGAGCAGACTGTCTTGTCTGATGAGATGCCACTAAGAAGTTTAGAGTCTTCAGACTCTGTGAAGATCCGTGCTGTATCCAAATACTTAAGCTCTTCTATGTTTGAAATAGCACAGTCCTCAATTTTAAATTAACTCTAGGAATGTAACACAGTTCAAATATGAACACTGAATTCCTTCAGTGGGTCAAAGGAAGCGGAGCAGCAGGAATTTCAAGCTAAAGCAGGAGGCATGTACATGTAGTACTTTACATTACATGTAGTAATCTGCCTTGCATTATTCTAGCACTGCAGACTCTAGCTGACTGTTGTTGAAACTAGGCTAGGAAGCAGTCTGCCACTCAGGAAGAAGTTATTAAAGTAGAATAAGATGTGGTAATGAAAGTATATGTAGAGTTAAAATATTGCTGCTTTCACTTTGAAAAATGCTGTCTTTCTAAGCTGTTAATGCAAGTCAGGAATCTCTTAGGGACCACTTCTTCCTGTGCTGGAGGAGGGAAGGGGTGCGCAGGAAAGCCGATCAGTGCAGAAAATGAAGTGCTAAGCTAGGGACTGTTTTGTGTCTGCTTGCTCTTCTCAGGCTCTGTAACCCTCCAAACAGTGACAAAGCTCCTTAATCCATACGTTAAAGTCCTCTTCATGGATGTAGTGTTTGCTGTAAAGCATCCCTCATCTTGCACGTCTCTTTGGAATCTTATACAGTGCCTTGACCTTAGTGTGAAGACTGCATATAGCCCTGTATAGTTTTGTTCCAGAAGGAACGCTGTTTTTACCAGTTTTTTAAAAGGTAATACCCTTAAGCTGAGTATGCAGCTTTCAGAGCTCTAAGTTAATCGGATTCACCCAGAACCATTATAGTCATAGAGGACTCAAATTTCAAATGTCAATTTTTAGTCTTTGGTAGCTTCAGAAAGTCTTGTTTAAAAAAAAAAAAAGAAAAAAAAAAGAAAGAATGGGTAAAAGTGGAAAAAGGGAAAAATTTGATGAACAAGCTCATGTTTTTCTTTTGATTCAAATGACTAGAGGGGTTTAACTCAGTGTTTTGTTTTGGAGAAGGATGAATGATGGGAAATTTCAGACCTAAAGACACATGTTTTGGAGTGTTGTGAAAAATGTGAAAACTGGTTATAATGAAAGGCATTTTTCAGCTTTAGAAACAGTCATCCTTAGTGGTAAGACAAGTATAATTACCTCTGAGTAATTAACCAACTTCAGAATTCCTTTTATATTGACCTACATTGTATTTTTCAAATTTTGAGCAAAGGCAAAAGACTCTTATCTTCTGATATTTTATTTTCTGGGAAAAATAAATGCAGTGCATGATGATTAACTTAGAAATAAGAATACTTAGAGCAGGTGCTTGTAAGTTGTTTGAACTACAGCTTACATGATAAAACCTTTGGATTACTTATTAAAACCTTGGAAACCACTCGATGTCCAACTTTCAGTTTATAAGACGATATAAAAATAGCTGTGCTAGATCAAGCTATAGGTCCACTGTTTCTAAGAGTGGCCATTAGGGAAGAATGTAAAAGTAGGACAAATGACTGATGATAGTTCCCTAGAATACTCTCCCAGTTTCCAGCTATTTGGCTTTTAGGAATTTCCTCGACCAGAAACAGTCTGTATCTTAACATCCACAATGAATTCATATTTTGCCCCTATCAGTTTTCTCTTACTGCCTGTAGATCCCTTGAAGACTTCTAGTATCTGCCATGCCCTGTAGCAAAGAGTGCCAGCATTTGCTGCAAATCATGTAAAGAAGCAGTTCTTCATACTTGTTTTGAACCTCCACGTGCTATTTCTGTTTGATACATGTTGGCCTCTTGTATTGTAATGGGAAGTAAGCAAAGTTGATTCCTTCTCTCCTTCTCCATGCCATTCAGTTTTCCTTTTTTGTTTTTATACTTTTTAACAAAATATGCCCCCTTCTCCCATCGTCATTTGTTCTGGGTTGAATGGTCTAAATCTATTTAGTTGTTCCTTATGTAGAAACAGTTCTGTAACTCTGAATTTGCATTTTGTGTGGGGCAGGGTTGGTGACCAAGTGTTCTGTTTTTGTAGACATGGTAACAGAAATGAATTCCAAGTATCTACCTGATATCTTTATATGTGTGAAAAGAGACATCTTCTGTATGTTGAAGCAAACCCGTTAGAGCATGCATATCTTATCAGGTGTATAATTGATATATGTTATACAATACAAGATAGAAATTAGAGAATGATGTTAAGATGAAATCCAGTTTTGTATATGGATTTTTCCAGATATTTTAGGGGACTATTCATTACATGTGGATAACTTTTGTTTTGTAGAAGACTTTCTAAATGAATAATAGTGCTCTGTTATTAGTATGGCTGGGTATATCTGAAGGGATGATTTTATCCATATTAATAATATATTTACTGTTGCTTTTACCCTTAGATAAAGAATATAGTTTATTTACCCTGTTCAGTTTTCCCTTTAAAAGCAGCATTACTCTGAGGCTATGCAAGGTCAGGGGATGAGAGCCTGTAATGGGCTGTGTGATGGGGAGCCGCTTAATGAAGGACTTTTTTAATGTAAGGGCTATTRCCCTCCTGGATACAAATGCAATTTGAAAAATGTCTAAATTGTAGTGGCCAACAGGGACATGCTGAGATGGACATCTCGTTTCTGATCTTTCAGATGGGTGATGTGCCTGGGTTGAATATGTGCTAGTTTTTTTGAATTAGTCTCCTAAAAATACAAGGAAAATAAATTGACAGTAGTGGGGAAGTCCTCAGTTGCACTTGATGTCTGGCATGAATAAAGGAGAAGAATACAGATTAAATCTCTAAAGATGTGCTTTAATGTTACAGTACATTTCACAAATGCAATATTTATTTTTTACAGTGAAGAATATTGCTGAAATTAATTTTGACTTTGCAGAAATTACTTATGACTTTGCATGTTACCCAATTTTAAAGAATAAAAGTAAATTCACTGCTGTTATTGGAAAAAAGAATGATGAACCTAACAGTCCTGAACACTAAAATTTTGCAAATTCTAGTTTAGGCTGATGTTCTGGGCTCCCTAGCTCAAAACTGCACAGTTAGTTTAGAACTGAGAACATGTATTAGGAAAGGCAATGCAAATGAGAGGAAGTGTGTTGATGAGTAATGTTAGGCCATACTTTCACAGTATTTTCGTTTATGTGGCTCTTGGGCAGAATGTCCTTGGCTGCTCGTTTCCCATTCCTGTATCCTGTCCTTTCCAGGGACATTCTCATGTTGTTGCCTGCTCTCTCAGTTGCTCAGTTATGCATGTGGTTGTGCAGTAAATCGGGTCAGGGAACTAGAGTGGGTTAAAAATAATAACCCAGAAGAAGAATGAAACATTTAGCATGGGTCCATTCRTTGCGCAGCTGTTAAAAGAGTTGTTAAGCTGGTGCAGCCGAAGAGGTGGCGTGGGAAGTGATGATGTGGGTGGGTACAGGGGTTGTGCAAACCTCTGAGGCTTATGAAAGAAATACGCATCAAAATTACACCCCTAGATTTGCATGCAGCTTTAATTTTCCCATACAAATAGTGCTGAGGTATTTGTTATGATCTGGAAGGTCAGTTATGTGCTATTTAAGTTCTCCCTTTTACGGAAAGGAAATAGCTTTTGTGTCACCTGCATGACCCAAAATGAGTTTCTGCACAGGACCAATGTAAGTGTTTATGAAGTGTATAAATGAGAGAGGGGAGCCAAAAGGTCATGAAATTTATGTTTTAATACAGATTTTGTATGAACATGGCTCAGGAAGGAGAGCTGGAATGCGGAGATCATGTAGATAAGACTTTTGGCCTTTTACTTCACTTAAAACTGAATTTTCTTTTGTAGAAATGAAACTACCTTAAATTGTGTGGATGTGTATGGGTAGAGTAAGACAAATGTTAACTGTGAAACAGTGTCAGGGRAAAGCTGGATGTTTTGGGGGGCTGTTGAAAAAAGAGATCTCTACAAGTAGCAGGACAACACTAAGCATGTTACAAAATGTTAAAAATTACTAAACCCTTCCTTAGAGACACTGATCAACAAGTGATGTGCTAACTTGCTGTTTTGCACTACAGAAGAGAGGGATTCAAAGAGAATGCTTTTGGGGAGAGGAGTGGGTGGTTTTTTTGTTTTTTGTTTTTTTGTTTTTTTGTTTTTTTTGTTTTTTGTTTTTTTGTTTTTTGTTTTTTTGTTTTGTTTTTTGGTTTTTTGTTTTTTTGTTTTTTGGTTTTTTGTTTTTTTGTTTTTTGTTTTT
>NW_020449431.1:0-134303 GCF_003343035.1 Apteryx rowi | reverse complement strand
TTTTTGTTTTTTTGTTTTTTTCAGGTAGACAGACTAAGAAAGTTTACCAGACCACTGAACAGTTGACTACTGACTTTCTATGGTTTTACTGCTGTATGGTTTGCATTACTAGTCTAGAGGTAAAAGATCAGAGAAACGGTGCACAGAGACTATTTTTTGCTAATCCATGGATTGGCAAATGCAGTAGAGGAAGTTAGTCATTTCCATCAAAAAGTGATCATAGGAAGCTTATCTGGATCATTAAGCTATGAAGTAAATTGTAAAAGCTTGGATCTGTGTTTGGGACTGTCAAGAAATTTTGGTTGCATCTTCTTTTACATTTCTTTATGTGATGGGGTAGATATGTTTTCTGTAAACTGAAAGAATTTTTTTCTTATTTACAAGCTTCAGTCTTTTCATACACTCCTTGGCCCTGTAAGTTAACTATATTTGTTTCCTCTTTGACTTATCAATATACTACAGAGATGAAATTTTTGATATACTTTCATTGAGCATGATCAGAAAAATATATTTTACTCCTTTTCTTAAGAAATCATCCCTTTCAGGGTTACTGAATGTGTCTTATTTGATAGTAGCATCTTTAACAGAAAGAAGCCTTTCTTGTTAGTGCAGTGCAATTAATGTCTACCAAAAGAACACCTGTAAGCATCCTGATCCTATTTGCCTAGCTTAGTACAGTGTGTTAATCAATCTATTGACCGACTCCAAGGATTCCCTGTTGTTCTCAAGCACACTTAACTTAGAATAAAGTGAAGAGAGAAGCGGTGCAGAGAAGGCTTTATAAATAACACGGAGTGTAGCAGTGCTTTAGTGCGTTTAGGTAAGCCTTCCTCCACCCCCAGAAATGTAGACATGGGATTAAAAATAAGGTTTCTGTAGAAATCACCTTCACAAATGGATGAAGTATACATGCTGGTTTCCCATTCATTGAAACAAATGGATTTATTCTGTTTTCTTTGGATAGTAAAAGAAGGAACACTTAAAGATTATTTGCTACATTTCACCTTCACAACCAGCTGCTGTATCTGTTTGAATGTATAGCAAAAGTTGGTACACTGTGTGGTTGTTTAATATTCATTTGTTCAACCATATCTCTTTGGTGTGATATGGATTACCGTAAAGCTTATTTGGTCTGGAATAATTTATCTTTTTACTTGCATGTATCTGTCAAATGAGTCAAATCTGTCAGATTCAAGTAACTGTGTAACGACAGCCTCTGCTGTAGGAGGAGATGTGCAAGAAGCTAGGCTAGAAGTAGCAGAAAGAAGTAAAACAATTTTGCTGCTTGGAACAGTGAAAGTAAAAACAGGGTCTGGGAACTATTTGGGGAAGGAGTGATGGAATAACACCATGATATATATATTTAAAAAAAAAAAAAAAAGGGTGAAGACGAGATGGATAAGGACCTACAGTAAGAGTGGTTAACCTGTAGTTTGTACTAATGCAAATTAACTGACATTGTTTACCAGTAGTCTTCAGATATACCATGTACAGGCAGCGGTCAAGGTGTTAGAGTGACCCTTTGCCTGGGTACTTCATGATCTGAGGGACTATCTCCCCTTTCCCATGCTAACTCTCACTTTTGTTACATCAGTGAGGAAGCTGCTTGGAAGTGTAAGCAAAGCTGTGAAGCTGTGAGCTACTTTGAATTCACAACCCCCCTTCTAATACAGGACCTGTTATGCTGCTGGAAACTAATGTCTGAATAACCTACGTACCCATAACCATGCCAGTGGTAACACAGGAGCGGTAGAAGTAATGCCTATGACAAGCTTAACAAACGAGCAAGATGAGGTAAAATTCAGGAGGCTGCATAATAGCAGCAAAACAATGAGAAGCAGTACTTTTTCCTCCACATTTTTTCCACGTACACTGAGATTTTACTGTCTGCTTAAATATTGATTTCTGAGCTCTAACCCTTTTGCAGCTCAGTAAGTAATTTATGTCCCTTTGTGCTTTTGCTGCAAGTTGGTGCTGATGCAGCATTCRTTGATGTTTGTTAATGGTAACTAAAGCCGCAGTAATAATGAAACTATATTATTGTACAGAACAGATTTTGAATAAACTGAGAAGATTTGAAAAATTTTTCTTAGGTCATGGTGGGCTAAGGAAACAACTGTATTCAGGAAATGGKGAGATTTTTAATTTGGGCATTTTCGTCTTTAGCTTGTATAAGATACCTGTTCAGATTTCTTTTACCAAACTGACTAAGATCAGTAAGGCTTGTTTTGTCTTTTTTTTTTTTTTTTTTTGCTGGTGATATTTTGTTCCCTTTATCACCTTTATATATAGATATTTTGAAAAAGCAAATCCCTCATATTGAGGGTCACACAAACCTCATTTGCAAGTATGTAGACTGCAAAGAGGCTGCTGCTTAGGTGGATTTATTTGTGAAGGAACAGGGTTATGTCAAGTATAGGAACAAATTCAGTTGTATGTTGGTTTGACTCATGCAATGTGTTTGTGAAATGTATTGGATCTGAATCTTGCTTGATCATTAGCATGGGTGATGTTGATACCTTAGATACAGTGACATCCAAAACTATCTTCCTTTCTTCCTATCCCCTCCTGAACTTGAAAGTGTAAGTCCCTTTTCACTCTGTTTTAGTGCAGATTACAGAATGTTATTCAGGAATTATATCCATGAAGAACATGAACCACTAGAAAAAAATGTTACTTTTGAAAGGCAGTGCAGCTTGTCATGCCAAAACGTGGTTGCTTCTGTCCGAAGGTGGGTGGATTTCGATCAGATTTAAACTGTAGTTTAAATTAGCAAGCAAGAAACCTTGAATTAGATCATACATTTTTAACTTTGATTTGCATTTTACGTAGTTTGTGTCTATTTTGGAAAAGAAAGAAAAAATCTTAATATATTTTGCCCTGTACTCTTTTAAAGGACTGTTACCTTGTTCAAGAAGCCATTCCCCAGATCTGTCAGTCGTGTCATAGGATCAGGTGGCCTACCTACCTACCTACCAATAATTACTTGAACCTCTGGAAAGAGTGATGTTTGAGTTTTGTAATGCACAGTGAGAAGATGAATTTTCCTGGGAAATATTTGAAATCCCTAGCTTTTCCTTTCCTAAGGAGGTATGACTGGGARCATGTGTAGTAGGGAGGGCCAGTGCTTGCTTCTGTCCAGAGAGGAGAGGTGTTTTACAGGGCAGCGCTTTACATGCTTGAGGAAGTGATATGCCTGTCTCCCCATCCCCTCTTTTCAGTGCATATGCTTGCAGTTTCAGTTTGGCTTACTCCCATTTCAGTGCAAGAGCTTGAGCCCCATCTGATACCCTTACAGCTCATGTGCTGGTTTCTTAGGGCCTGTTTCTGAAGCATGCTGCCTAGTCTCTTCCAAGAAGAAACCTGCATATAGGTGCTGAGAGCTTTCTGTAGATATGCAGGTAATGGCCATATTGCCTCAAGTTTGATGTTTCCCAAATGTGACAAACCTCTAACGCTATTGCATCTGGGCATGTGTCCTAAAGTGTCCCCTCATGTCCCACAGTTCACGACGCATGTGTCATGCTGAGGCCTTATGCTATAAATATATCTCTCTGGTGGATGCAGAACATCCCTTTTACTATTTCCAGTAGCTTGAACTGAAGAAAAAATGCATGTGGGCAATGGTAGTCAGCAGAGGTCCAGAGGGAAACTGGGCCACAAACAGTGCAGTGCAGGTATAAGCCTGTGTGCTCCGGTGGATGCTGACCCTGGTCAGCACGGACAAAGCTAGGTGTCACCAGTTGTCTCAGGTTAAGGTTCACTTTCCATGCCACCCACAAAGGCAGGATAGACACAGTGATGCAGTATCAGAGCAAGAGTTTCTAAATGTAAGTAGAAAGAACAGAGGTTCCTGTTAAGTCTTGAAATCCACAGGCTGATAGGTCGCTTGCAGCAGAGTATGTGCATCAGTAGAAGAGTATACAGAAGACAAATATCCTACCAGACAGCTATGAAAACTCCAGTCTGTGTTTCCACTGAACATTTTAAATCTGTCCTACCAGACTTGGAAAAAATTGCTGGGTTTCAGGACCCTACTTTGTCGGAGAAGGTAGAATTAAGAAATACTTTGGACTAATAAAAGCACAAGGGCTAGATTACTTTCCTCTTTTCTTTTTTGTGTACTTCTGTTTTTTCTCTTTATTTCATGAAGGGAAGAATGCATTTAGTTCTTCTTTTGTTTCAGAGGAAGTAGCTTTTAAAGCTCTCAGTCTATTCTATAGTTAAAAATCACCGTTTCAGAAAAAATGGATAAAAATACAAGTCTTATAGGTACAATTACAATGCACAATCCAGGACTATTGAGAGACACTCTAGCTAATCCTGTGTTCCAGAAGAACAGAGTCATCCCAGCTCTCTCCCTCCTATCAAGTTAGCTTGGGTGTATACTGCCCTGGGGCTGCTGTACTGGTTCAGGGACATGTGCATAGCACAGTGCTGGGAAGATGTGCTTGTTTTCATGCATCTACTAGGTTGTATGGAACGTGTATGTGCCAAAATACTGATTACCAGGGGCTCCTTGAGTACTTTATCAATGCTTCAGTATCTTGCAGTTTGAAAAAAGAACAAAACCAAGTTAAAACTTCCTCTATTTCTTTTGTCTGTCTAAAGAGCAGCTGTCAGGATGTAAGAACTGTTTATTGTAGTTTGGATCAAACCATTTTTAACTCCCTTGAGGCAGAAAACCTAGCCATATATAAACAGAAGTCAGACAAACTGTACTATTTTAGARAAAGTCAACAAACAGTATGAACTAAGCTTTTCTGTTGTGCTTTTGTTTTTTTCTTAACTACTTCCCATGAATGAGAAAACAGCAAGTGCATCACATTCAGACATAGGAAACTGTCCTTCTCATTAGTTTTTCCTCTTTCATATTGCTCATGTTTGCTAAACCAGCCTTCACCTTCCACCTGCTTCTCCCACCCTGTGTGTGTTTGTGATGAATTTATGGATTGCTTTCAGATCTCCTAACTTGTGGACTTTCTTGAAAGAAAGAAAAACTGCAACTGAATGTCATCTGCAGTGCCAGTAGTGAGTTTCCCACATTGCTTCCCATGTTCTTTGTGTGAATTCTGTTGGTTACAGTGGCTTGGGAGCAAGTTGCTTTGGCAGCAGGTTTGGTAGGTGGGCTCCTCTTATGCGTTTACTCCTGACTAGCAGGGACAGCTCTGCTTTCTAGTGACATTATAGTTGCAGGTAGATTTTAAGCTGATATAAGCTTGCCATTAGGCTTCACTTCCACAGGTCACAGTAAGCCAGTCTAATACCTTACTGTTGCTGAAAACGGATTATTCTGCTCCCTTCCCTCCCTTTCCTCCTCTGCCTTCATGCTTCAGCTGGCTTTCATAGCTGACTTTACTCATCAGAGCTCACTGAGGGCTGATATAACTCATTATCCCAGAGAAAATGTTGTTGTTGTTTTTCTGGATTCAGCTGGCKTAGTGAATTGAGTTGACTTATGGAAAGGTCTGTCAAGCACCAGAGCCAGCAGTACAAGAGAATGAAGAAGCTGGGAGGAGGAAAACCATGAAAAGGAGAGGAGAGGCAGTCAGGGAGCTGTTAGATCATGCCACTTGTTTGTGAACAGCAGTTTGTGTTTTCAGTTTCATGATAAATATAATCTAATTTCCACCCTCTGAGCCCAGACTTTTTCATTGCATGGTTCTGCTAGTGCCCTTGTGTTGAATCTTATATGAAACCAAGAGATGAGTAGGTTCAGCTTGTTAATCTGGTGGACAATGGATTAATGCATGTGTCCTCCCCAAATATACTATGCATTATGTGGAGAACTAGGTCAATAGCTTCTTTGGAGGTTTGAGCCAGGTGTATATTCCAAAACTTTGAATGTATTGATAACTTGATTTGATGCAAAACATTCTCCATTGGACTTCGTTAAATACATTAGAAAGGTGAAGTGATCACCAACTAAAAAGTGATGGTTACCTAGGAGCAGGTGACTGCACAAAGCAAAGTGCTGTATCAAAGAAATGCAGTTTACTCAATAAAAAGACCAATATTACATAGCTTGAAGTAATCGTGGGCAATAGTATACAAGGAACTCTTTAGACATAAATACATGGATAACCTTCACATGATCCCCTCCAGAATAAACAAATTTTGCAATCATAGGAGAGCCGATCTAGTATTAAAAGAAAAAAATTCATTTTACTAATAGTATACATAATTAAATTCACATATATACTTTATTTATGTAAAATTATATTCAAGTAATCATGTAAAATTTATATAAAAGACTTGATTAAGGAGGTTGAGAGAACAGCTACAAAACAGTAGATTGCTTGGGGGTAAGGATCAAAGGACAGATAGGCACAGGTGGTGGTGTAGTGAGTGTCTGCTACAGACCATCTAATTAAGAAGAGGAGGTAGAAGTCTTCTTTAGGTAACTAGAGAAAGCCTCATAATTGCATGTCCTAGTACTCATGCGTAACTTCAACCACCTGAATATCTGCTGGAAGGGCATTATGCCTGGGTGAAAGCAATCCAGGAGGTTTCTGGAATATGTTGAAGACAGTATCTTGATGCAGGTGACGAACAAACATACTAGAAGAGATCCTACAAACAAGGAAGAATTGTTGGATGATGTAAAGGTTGAGAGCAACTTCAGATGCAATGACTCTGAGACTCTTGAGTTTAAGATCTGAAAGGAGTGATCAGGACAAACAGCAGAATTACAACCCTGGACTTCAGAAAACCAGATTTTGACCTGTTTAGGGACCTGCTTGGCAGAATCCCATGGGAAACTGCCCTGGATGGCAAAGGGGATCAGGAGAGCTGGTTGATCATCAAAGGCATCCTTCTCAGAGCATAAGGATGGTCCATTGCAATGTGCAGGGAGTTGAGCAAGTGTAGCAGAAGGCCATCATGGATGAACAGAAAGATCCTGACTGAGCTCAAACACAAAAAGGAAGTGCTGGAGCAGGGACTGGCTACTTGGAGGGGTTACAGACACGTTGCCTGCACATGTAGGGATGGAGTAGTGAAAGCCATAGCTCAGCTAGAGTTGGAGCTGTCAAGGGAGGTGAAGAGCAACAAAAAAAGGTTTCTGTAAATACATTGGCAGCGAGGCTAAGGAGAGCACGGGCCCATTGCTTAGTGGGTGACGGGCGAGTGAAGAGTTAACAGGACTGAAGTTTGTCAATTGATATGCAGAAGAACTGATAGCACAAGAGCTGATGTGCACAAAGCTGTTGAACAGAGGACTTAACAGGACTAAAGAAGTCTACCAACTGATATGCGCAAGGCTGCGGAATGATTAACAAGACTGGAAAAGTGAAGTCTGCCACCTGGAATCTGCACGGACCCCCGGGGAGGGAAGAAACAATAAGGAGGTATTGTGGTCTTGCCTTGCTAGCAGGGTCCTCCCAAGCAGACAAACAAACAATCCTGTGATTGTGAAACTTGCTAAAAGTCAGCAAAAGCAGTGTTTGCCCAGAGCCCCAGCCGTATAAAAAGAGACTTGGGAGCTAGGAGAGTTTACCCCCCCCCCCCCCYTTTCCTGGGACGCTGGGTTAAGGTAACTCCTCGAGGTTGAGAGCCCTCTCACTAGGAGAGTGAACAAGAAAGCTTTCAAGTAGGGATAAGCAGTGCTTCCAATTAATAACGCAGTAATCGACAGTTTCAGGTTATCCTTTCTAAATTAGTAACTGATGGCTTTGTGTTATCCTTCCTAAATTAGTAATCGCATTATTTTAATGGATGTTACTAATCCAAGAACTTGTGTGAGGAAATAAACATCTTTTTTATTATTATTATATCACCGTCTCAGTCGTTGCTATCGAACCTTCATAGCATGACAGCGTGACAGTGGGGATCTAGTGATAAGGAAAAAGTGGATGTACTTGATGCCTTTTTTGCCTCACTTTTCACTGGTAAGGCCTGTCTCTCAGGTCCCTCAGGAGTGAAGCAGCATCCACGTGAGAAGATGATAGAGTTAGTGGTCACAACCCACCTGGACTTGCACAAGTCCTTGGGACCAGATGGGATACATCTGAGCATGCTGAAGAAGCTGGCTGATGTCATTGTGTGACTACTCTGTCATCTTCAAAAGGTCATGACACTTGGGGGAGGTTCCTCCAGACTGGAAAAAGGGAAATATTGCACCCATCTTTGAGAAGGGCAAGAAGGAGAATCCAGGGATCTACAGGCTGGTCAGCCTCACTGCAGCTGCTGGGAAGGTGATGAAGTAAATACTTCTAGAAATAATTTACAAATACGTGGAGGGATGAGTAGGGGATTGGGAGCAGCCAACATGGGTTTATCAAGAAGAAATCATGCCTGACTAGCCTCTCTGCTTTTTTCTAATGGGGCTCTGTGTACAAGAGAAGGGCGGTGGATGTCAACTTTAGCTATGCCTTTGAAACAGTCTCCCATAGTTTTCCTTATCACCAGACTGGTGAGATATGGGCTGTTTAAGTGGATGATAAGGTGGGTGGAAAATTAATTGGGTTGCCAGCTCAGAGTTGTGATCAGGGGTGCAAAGTCCAGCTGGTGGCCAGGAACTACTGGGGTCCCTCAGGGATCAATACTGGGACAAATAATGTTTAATGTCCTCAATATGCTGGAGGGCAGGGCTGCCACTTGGAAGGACTTGGACAGGCTGGAGAGATGGGCTGACAGGAATCTCATGCATTTCAGGAAAGGGAAATGCCAAGTCCTGCACCTGGGGAAGGATAACACTATGCTCCAGTACAGTCGGGGGGCCGACTGCTGGAAAGCAGCTTTGCAGAAAAGGCCATGGTGGACACCAAGTTGACCATGAGCCAACAGTGTGCCCTTGTAACTAGAGAAGGCCAACAGCATCCTGGGCTGCATCATGAACTGCATTGCCAACAGGTTGAGGGAGGTGGTCCAGCACCTGGAGTGCCTGGGTCCAGGTCTGGGCTTCCAGTAAAAGAGAGATATGGACGTACTGGAGCGGGTACAGCAAAGGCTACGAAACTGGTCAGTGTGGAGCACAGGATGTCTGAGAAAAGGCTGAGGGAGCTGGATCTGTTCAGTCTGGAGAAGAGATGGCTCAGGGAGACGTTGTCTAAAACTACCAAGTCAGAGGATATAGAAAAGGTGGAGCCAGACACTTAGAGGTGCACAGTGATAGGATGAGAGGCAGTTGACACAAGTTGGAACTTGGGAAATTCCAGTTGGATATTAGGAAAAAGTTTTTACCATGAGGCTGGTCAAATGCAGGTGTTCAGGGGGCGTATGGGATCTCTGATGTTGAAGGTGTTCAAGGCCTGATCAGCTTGCTCTAGTTGATCCTGATTTGAGCAGGGGGTTGGACTAGAAGGATCTTCAGATGTCCCTTCCAACCTAAACTACTTCGTGAGTCTATGAAAGAATGTATATGAAGCTGCTGACAAAAATGAGTATAAGTCAATGATTAGAAAATAAAGATGATAAAAATGTAAAAAAAAAAAAAAAAAAAAAAAAAAAAAAAAAAAAAAAAAAAAAAAAAAAAAAAAAAAAAAAAAAAAAAAAAAAAAAGTGCAATGAGCAAAAGAGAAAATTATGTGAGTATCTGTCTGCCATAGATCAGTATGGTAATATAGTAATCAGTGAGGCAAAAATATTCAATTCAGAGTTTTGCTCAGGAATAGGCAGGAAGCAATACTCCTTGCTCAGGCAGTAACATATGTTCTTCTCCCCCTGGTAATTGGGATGTCAGACAGCAACTGTTGAAAAATAAATATATTTTTGATCTGTAGGACATTATAATTTGCATGCAGGACCCTTTAACCTTTGAATAAAACCCTTGAYTGAAAACTTTTCCCATTGATATTAATTTTTAAAGGGAGGTAGGATTTTTAGAAGACTAAATTATTCAAAAAAAATTTCTTTTTTGATTGTGACCTAGTTGATATGATACTGTCATTGTATGAGCTAGGATTTTTTGGAAGACTAAAAATGAATCAAAACATTTTTTTGCCATTAAAAAAATATGCTTGTGAGCTAGCTGATATTATATTGTCATCATAACAGCATCATGGGAAGAATGATGCAAATGCAGTCAGTATAAATGGAAATACAGAGGTGGTAGCATAACCAGATTTCTTTATGAAGATGGTATTTTTAAATAGAATAATCTTTGTTTTGATGCCTCTGTATACAGTCAGACAGTTCTGACTGAAGTGTATTTGTGGGACTGTGGCTTGAAAAGCAATGGCTGAAAAGATTTTGAGGATCATTGGCCATTTTATAGCCATGTATGGATGTAAATACTGTTGGAGTATAAACTGTTGGTGGGCAGATGCTGCTGCATCTGCAGTGAGCATTTGCCATGTGCTGTTATCCATTTCAAAAACAGATGCTGGCAAATTGGAAAGGTATAGAATAGAGCTGTAAGAAAGGCTGAAGATTCAGAAAGTGTGGCTTTTGGTGAGATTAAAGAAGCATGATCTTTTCAGTAAATCTAAGAGAAATTTGAACTCACATGAGGATGGCCAGAAAGTAGCTGCATCAGGAAAAGATTGAATTGGTGATAGCTATTTAATACAGCCAGCGAACACATTATATCCAGTGACTGGAATTAGAAGTTATATAAACTCTCTCTAGCCCTATTTTAAATGTATTTTTTTTCCCCTAGCGAGGGAAGTTAATATTTAAAAAATTTTGGTTAGCATATGTTTTGGGGTTTTTTTTGGTCTTGTTTTAGTTTTCAGTGACTCTAATTTTGCCTATTTCAGAGCTTTTTTTTGTAGTTTGTTTACATATTCATCAATCTCCACATATGTAATCTAAAACCACAGAAATACCTGTTCAAAGTGGAGAAGTGATTTTACATATGTGTGCTCTGGAGGTGCAAAATGAGTAACCAGGTGGAATGCAAAACCCTGAAGACAGCTAGGCCTGTCCTTGTCTGTCTTGAGAAGAATTTATTTAGAATTTGTTTCCAGGAAGTTGCTTGGTGAAAGGGTTTTATTTTTAGATTCATGAGCTGTGGTACCATTTTAGAGCCTGTAATGGGGGTGGCCAAAACTTTGAAATTTCAAGTTGGGAAATTACGATGCAGCATTGTGTTTCCCTAAGCTGGGATCATCGCTTGCCTCCCACCCCCAGAGCCCAGTACTCCTCTGTTCTACTGCTTTCTCCTGTTTTATTTCCTCAACCCCCCCCCCCCCCCCCCATACTGCTTGCCCACTGCACCAGAAGCCTGATTCGGTGGTGAGGGCTTGGTTGATGACCTCATGTGCTCCATCATGTTTGTCAGCGAACAGGTCCTCAGAGTGGCATTGGGACCTGATGGTGCAGCTGTGGTTGTGCTTCAAAGACCTCCGTAGTGCTTCACTGTCTGTCTTTCTCCTTGGTCTGGTGTGGCAGACGCACACAGCTGGTGTTAAATGTGTGGTCCCCAGGTGCGGGAGGTGGCAGCTGTGTGGCAGGAGGAGATGTGTGCCTCCTCCAGGGACCCGCAACGGGGCTTGCTTGCCAGGGCTGTGCCTCTCCCTGCTGTGTGCCTAGGACAGGCCCTAAGAAACAGAGATGAGATCTTGCAGGGGTACAGTGGGTAGTAAGACGCAGTATGGCTGCTCCATATACTCCCGTTATGTGTATATTTAAGGAGCACTTTGATAAGGTTTTAATAAGAAAACAGCTTATCAAACTCTCTGAAGGTGCTCAAGCAGTACAGCTGGCTTCCTCACTCTGCAGTCTCATGCGCAAGAAACAGGTCTGTTTTAGAGGCAGTAATATTTTGCAGTTTCAACCTCTATAAGATAGAGGAGCTAACAGAGTATTTTCCTTGCCATCTTGACAGCTCTGGCAGGTATGTATTTTGGTGAGCAGGCTTTCATTAAAACAGGAATTTGAACAGATCCCTCAAGCAGGTTTCCCAGTGTCAGTTAATGAGTTACAGAAGGCAAGTGAGAATCGCAGTTAAGGGTTAGTGAGGCTTTCATTCTCTCATGAATAAATTGGAAATAGTAGCTTTTGGGGGAGAGCAACATGTTGTCTCAATACATCATGCAGTGTTTTCTGGTTACTGTGAGCCAACAAATAATGATAGTATTAA
The DNA here is from genome assembly GCF_003343035.1 of Apteryx rowi. Taxonomy (NCBI): domain Eukaryota; kingdom Metazoa; phylum Chordata; class Aves; order Apterygiformes; family Apterygidae; genus Apteryx; species Apteryx rowi. Next base: position 122,278 of record NW_020449431.1, on the reverse strand, counting down.
GGAGAACAGGTAAGCAATGCACAGTTCAGATCTTTGCTAAATGTTTCCTATTGACTTTTGAAAAGGCGACTAGGAAAAACCTCCTCTTCTTTTTTAAGTGAGTCATGTGCTGACCATTACGGGATTGCTTGGAGACATTAGGAGACTTTCCTGCTGGGAGAAACTTTCAAGGATATCTGACTTAAATACATGCACATTTATCTTTCATATGGTTTGATAACTTTTCTTAACATGTTTCCTGTTAACAAAGACATTTTCATTTAAATGTTTGTCTCTTTGCATCCCATCTGCTCCATTTCTTTGATCCTTAACTGAAATCCCAATTATGATAGCGTTTATGATTGTATCACTTTCATTCCCCAAGGAAACTGTGATTTCACTCATACAGGATCTGACTTCACTGCAGCAACATACAAAAAGATAAAATTGAAGTTTTACTTAATTTCTTGTAACTACCTGATGTGTACAAAGAATCAGATTTCACATTTAAAGATGTAAGTGGGGAATAGAAAAGCATTTCCTACCTTTATTCAACCTTTTATTGAACTGGAAGGAGATGCATGATGAAGTTTTTCTACATCATTTAAGTCTCTAGTACTAGTTGCCATAAGGAGTAGGTACGGAATTTAACAGATGGATGAAATTTGATAATTACAAATTTTATGTTCTTATCTTTCAAATCTTATGTATTATCTTTTACTCAGGTGTGCTCCATTGAGCTTTACTAAGAAATTTTGTTTAAAACAGAAAGAATATGAATTAGTTGTAAAATCAAACAAACAAACAAGAACCCCCCCAAACCTTTGTTTCTTGGAATGAAAGGAAAAAAGATGCAGGCCAGAATCTGATGGAACTAAAACATACAATATTTTAAAAGTAGCCTAGAAAATGATCATTTTTWAAAAAATTTTGGATAAGTGTTTCTATAATTTACCTCCTCCCAATTCTATAGATATTGCCCAGGATACTGTAGCATATTCATGGAAGAAATTATATATAATCTGTTAAAATACAGATGGGGGGGAGGGGGAGTGTCACTGTGGTAGTTCTATTGAACATAAATATTCCCCTCCCCCCAAAAAAACAAAAAAACAAACAAAACAACTAGGGTATATTGTATTACATCTCCATGATCTGTCTTTCTTCACTTAAAGGCTCAGCATGACTTGCTAGAAGTCTACTTAAATTTTATTAGGTATGTGGGAGCTGCGATGGAGAAAACTGACTTAAGGAAACTGAAGAGTAAATACCAGCTGAAAATAAAAATATGTAATGTTCTTCCCCTCCTAGCTTCCTCTCCCCCGAATATAAACTGTGAATGTGGGATTCAAAACTCTTAATTTCATGATTTACTTCTCTTAATTCTAAGGGAGATTGGACATTTATATAGAAAAGAAAATCCAGAATTAACTAATATAAAACTGGAAGTAGTTGTCAATATCTTTTCTTCAATACATTTAATCTAATCTAATTGTTAAATACTAGACAAGAGTTTTATTGACAAGATTACAAGGTCTTGAAGCTGATGGGTGGACTGTATAAAATATTTATGAAGACTGCCCCCAAAATTAATTTTTTTAATAAGTTTCTATTTTGAAATCAAATTTGAGAAATTAAAATAGGAAAGAGTATTTTTAGCAGGGACTGCTGCATTTTTGTATTTTCCATTACTGAGTTCATCTCCTATACTGTTCTGTCTTCAAATTCTTTCAAAAAAATATTACAGAAAGTGTTTCATGCTAAACATTAACCAAAAGTTACTTTTAATTCATGATTTACTGCAACAAAGTCTTCATTCTGTAAAGTCATCAGCATGTTAGTTTTCTGTAAGATCTTAAAAATGCTATAGATCTTAAAAAAAAAAAAGAAAAAAAGAAAAAAACTTTGATCAAAGATCTGAACTCGGAACATGTATATTAATTCTTCCCATGTTTGGAGCTGATAGGAAAGAGAAGTTTTCTGCATTAAATAAGCAAGTGAATTTTAATGTTTTTAAAAACCTACCCTAATTTGCATGCTTCTCTAACTCCTTTGTACTTGACTGAAATTTATAATAGGAAGAAAAATTACATATAATGATGTTTGTCTTTGACCTTCCATGTTAATTAAAATGGTAACTATCTTTATTTCATCACCTGAATGATGAAAAATGTTGATTTTGTACTTTATGATTTCTCAGCCATCCCTTATCCTTTTCTCTCTGACTCTTCCCCAATTCCTCTCCTGCTCTCCTGAAATGCTTTAAACTCACCTTATGTTTGTTGGCACAACGTCATACAGTAAAAGGACATCCAAAGCTGCAGCAAGATGACTTCGGTATTTGCAGTTCATTTGTTTGCTTACATTTATGCGTATGCAGAAGCTCTTTAGGACTGTATTCCCTTCATGTTATTCCCTCCCCCAAATACCTTCATATGTGCTAAATGAGACTGATGAGACTTAGATGCACTAAGGAAGCCTAAGGCAACAGAACAGCCAAGCATTTTTCATACATATTTGCACTGCATATCAAAAAAATTAATGACTCAAGTTTTAATCTTCTCTTAGTTTGATGAGATGCCAACCATTTGCAGAATTCTTAATTGACCTTTGAAATATAAATCAATGAGTTATTCACTAAATTAATTCTAGTGCAAGCAGCCTTGAAGACCAAAGTCTCCATGAATAGGTGAGCATGTTGGAATACAATGTAAATAAAATGACCTAGAGTTTGCCAGATGATTTTTTGGCTCTTTATTTACAGAAGACTCACTAATGTCTAATTATTAAGAACTGTACCTATTGCTTCATAAAGCAAAAGGATAAAGAAAAGTTAGTGTTGCTGTGATATACGGCAAAATTTGGGTTGACTGTGTGTTTGATCTTGGRTTTGTTGTCCCATTGTAGTGAAGGAGAACAGAGACACTCAATGAATTTCTGGCTCAGAAATTTTCTTCTGGTAAAATCAGTGCAATGCCAGAATTGACTCTCAGTATTTGTTACTGGCTTTTGCTGAAAGTTGTATGCACCTGCTTGTTGAAGATAACATGCAAATTTTTATTTTAGGTTGTTCTAAGTTTAGAAATGTAGGCCAAGTCTCCTGATGCTGGTAGCTTCATAAGATAATGGCCTATCTTCTACTTTTGAATAAAATGAAAGGCTAGGTCACCAACAAAAATAATTAGTGTTTTTTGTTTTTTTTTTTAACCAGAACAGATATTTTGGCTTTAACAGATTCTCGCTCTGCTCAGGAGTTCTCTCCTGGGCACCTGCTTAAATATGCAACTCTTACTTGGTGCTTCATTTTTAGTCTTGGTCTCTCTTTGATCTGGTGGGTTGCATACTTAACATTAGCACTGTGTTACTTTTCTCTAACTCTGACTGAATGAACAATCTTATGCACCAGTGAACTAGGAAGGCCTTGAATCCGCTTTTCTCATTCTCTGTAACRGTGGAGTATCTTTTAAATAAGATTTGCTGCCTTTCCGCACAGTGAAACAAAGGAGTTGGGAGCTTTTACAGCTCTGAAAGTACCGTCAAGCTCTTTTAGATTGTGGTCTCTATATATGGAAGCAGATTTGGCTTTGTGTAGACCTCAACTGAGAACAAGACTAGAAGCTCATTGGAAAAATTATTCTCCTCTTAAATGTTCCATAGCTGTTATGACTCCTGTGTTAATTTTCCCATCTGATATGGGCAACATTACTCACAGTTAGGGTGACTCAGGCAAAGTGTGTTCATCTCAATGTCACTTTTTTTTTAAATCACAATTTTAGCATGATTTTTCTGATGGATTTCTCATGTTGGCATTGGTAATTTATTTAGTTTCCTGGGGCAACACAGACAGTTTTATTACTGTTACTGCTTTTCGTTATAATGAAAATCCTACAAAGTAGCATGCATGTCAATATTGGAGATTTATGAGGGAGAGGGAGAGAGGAGGGAAGGGTAGGTTTGTTCAAATCTTCATTCTTTGTCTAAGCTTTTTAATTTAAAGATAACTGTAAAAATAGATCATTTTACGTGATTTAATCTACTCTGAGATGTTACAAGTTCGTAGATTGTAGAAGGTAGGTATAATTTTATGTTAGTGTTTTTAGAGTTTGAGGTTTATGACTTGCCATGTTGTATTAAGTGTATGCATAAATTGCAGGGCATTGTGCAGTTAACTCGCATGATATAGTAATTTCAAGTCTTTAAGCAATTTATTAAGGAACTGAGAAACTGGAGATTTTTTGCTATCCAAGAAAAGAGAACATAATTAAAGGAGGCACAAACCCACATTTATAAGATATATGGCACATCTGGCAGCTTGTGTGAGGATAATATGTTTGTTTGGCTGTGGGAATGCCTGCAATTGTATCTGCCAGTCTGACACAGTAGGAGTTTAGCTAATGAGGTTGCCTAGCAAAAAGTGCATCAGGAGGAAGTCAGGGTTAAAAATAAGCATACATATGAAGAGAGAGCAAAAGATTTATAATGGATGTAGAACTTTTCCAAGTTGTTATGGCAACTAACATTTTGGACCCATAATTACATAATATCAATACTGCCAATCCTAAATAGGTTGCTTTTTTTTTTAAATTATCTTGAAATATTTTCCAAAATATTCAATATTTGAAATACTCCTTAAATGATTATGTAAGGTCCATATATTTTTGTTTCTGTAGAACTACAGTGAACAACAGAAAACTTAATGGCATAAATCTAAAAAATAAAACACAGGAAAATTATGTGCAATTTTGATACCAAAGCAAAGTTTTTTTTTTTTGCTTAAACCTGTAAAATAGTTGTATAAATCCTAGTTCTACTTGTTAGCTTAGACTTAATTCATGGGATTTTCTTACTTTTTAAAGCAAGTTAATCATGCTGTTTCCCACTAAATTTTCTCCAGAGAATAAAACCTTTGAAAATACAGAGAAATAATGACCAGAATGCGTAGTTTAGTTATTTGCACAGGTTTTCTCAAAAGGAAAAGTAGATCCGTTTTGTTCCTGCTGTCTGTTGGAGCCAAGTGTTTCAGAAATTCTATGCAATAGATGGTATGAGAAATGAAATTAACTTAGAGTTGCAACTCTTCCAAGAGTGAAGAAAATTTTTAAATAGGAGCCTTTCTCATAATGGGATTTGACTGTGTTTTGGCTCTTAAAAACTTATTATGTCATGTCACTGTTTTAAGATTTGGCATAAAAATTTGATTGAGCCATAATAAAACAGTAACTGTGACATACACATTTACTGTTTAGAAGCTATATTGGAGTGGTCATAATGTGTCATATGCATAGCCTGACTTAAGGCAATTCTTAGTTTAGGCTTTTTTTTTTTTTTTTAATCAAATGGGCTGCACCAAGATGATGATACTTTTGTTATTTGAGAAGAATGTGAAAGTGTTGAAGACAACCCCAGGAAATTAAACTGCTCCAAAAGTATAGTAAAGTACAGCCCTCTAACTTTCCTTCAGGAGGAGCTGTGGTAGGGCATTGAAGTTTAGAGCAAGGTGTCATTTTGCCCATCTCAAAAATGGTGAAATTGTCATCCCAGCTCAATTAAGCACTTTCTTGACACTTAGAGCACTGTCTTGCTCTCTGGCTGACAAGTTTTTCCTGATCAAGAAGCAAGTAATGCAGGTGTACTTAATTCTTCTTCCAGCTCAGATTACTCTGCAATGTGGTGTCTTCACTCATCTAACCCTTCAATTTATTTCACAGGTGTGGAAGGATTGAGCTGTACAATTTGCTTGGAAAATCAGTGAAACTTGAATTGTTCAAGTCTTGCATAAAATTTTAGTAGGTGTTGTAGAAGACTCGATTATGTTCTCCCATARTTTGTGAAGGTTGCTGCTGCTGTCACAAAACTGTTAGATTTATATTCCCACCATGGCAAGGACAAGCAATTGCTTATGAATCTGGACCCAGGAATATTAAGTATTACTTGGAATAATGTAGTCAAAACTATTTACTCCCCAATTTTTCTGTTAATGACATAATTTAGAACAATATAAAAATAATTGCTATTGGTGTGTTTAATATATAATGTGTGTGTGTGTGTGTGTGTGTGTGTGTGTAAAATGGTCACATCATTTTTTTCTGATAATTTGAAAAGTAGGGAATGAAGCTGGAAAGAAAGCTGACCTCCTGACAGTCTGACAGAAATGGCTTGAGTTATGGATTCAAGCTTGTTTAGCCATAATTGGAGAATGAGGTTACTGGTAACATTTAAGTGGTTTTTTTTTGTTTTGTTTTGTTTTTTTTAATAGAATGTAGTAAATCACACACCAATGAGAAAAGTAGGAAAGAGTACAAACCCTGGAACATTGAATGTAATATTACAATAAGGCTGTCCAAGATGGGTTTTTAGTAGCAACTTGCTAAAAGTTAATTGAAACCCCCAACTGTTTGAGGGATGTCAGAAGATAGGAGCTTGGAGAGGGCTGTTGGGGAGAATGGATATTCAAGGAATAAAAGGAAGATTCCAGATAACTGTATTGCAAGGAAGCTGAATTATTTCAGTTATTTGTGTGTATATAAATGATAGAGGCGATCAAGGATTTTTTTCAACTCAGACCTATTGTTTACAGCTCTGTTTATAGGAAGCGTCAACAGTGGATACTATCAATTGTAAGGAATCACCAGCAGCAGAGAGTAGTGTTCCAAGAATTTGAAAGAGATTCCAGCGTGACATTGCGGGGAAAAAAAGCTAATGTCCTGACCATTGCTAACACTGCAGGGTGAGAGAACTGCAAGGTGGCAAATTATATGCTAGCCTTAAAAAAAAAAAAAAGACTATAATACATCTTGGATATAAAATAGCTAGTCATCACAGTGGGAGAAATTATCAGCAGGATTTCCTAAGCATATGTCCTGTGACCTTTGCTGTTCCATATCAGAAATGTCTTGTAAAATGGGGTGGATTCTGGAGTTAAAAAGATTTCCATGTGAAACAAAGTTATCCAGGATGATGAAATCTGTCGCTTCTTCCAGAGAGTTGCAGAAGACTCTCATTGAGGACTAGATGATAAATAATAAGTTAAAATAAGTATTAAAGTGTGGAAAGCACAGTACTCCAAATTAGTTATCACAGCTCAGGGATAAGTCTTAGTTTGATGTAAAAAGTGCTCAGCAAGTGGTGAGCAAAATATTATGTGTTACTCAGAAAAGTATTGGGTGGGAAAACAAAAAGCATTTGTAAGTTGTTGCAAGAAAATTTCAGCCTCGTGCTGCATGTGGATTCTGCCCAGTGGAGAGAATAGAAAGAGACTGGTCTTGTTAGAACTTCTTTTCCTAAATAGGGGAAAAAAGACTGAGAGTTGCTAGCACTCCCTTGTCCTAGGCAATTCTTGGCAACGCTTAAATGTACGTCACTACGCCTGCGCAACTAATTACCGGGAGGAGCCAGTCTGAGGGTGAGGGGTCTTTGCGAAGGTGCAAGGTGGCGTGTTCTTCCACTCCAACTTGGTTTTACTAGAATTCCTTTTGCAGATCTACAGTTACATGTGCACTGCTGTTAGGTATCAGCTAAAATACTGCTCTAGGAAAGAGCCGTAGCTTTCCAACAGTTTTTAAACCTCTTTCCGTAGTGTTTGTTTTCACTAATTTGCTCTGTTACTGTGAGCCAGCAGGAGATGTATTACTTGCTTAAGGAGACTGTGGTCAGGGTGGTGGTGGTCATGGGTTGACAGAATTTTTATGTCCAAAGTGGCTGTGTAAATCCATGGTGCTTTCATCTTTTAGCATGATTGGAACTGGATTAAGTATTATCTGAAAGGATATAACATCTAAAAAGATAAAGAAGAAAAATAGAGAATGAAAGAAGAATAGAGTGATGACTCTGTGGTCCTATTTTTACTTGAAGATGGTGAATTTTGGAAAATACCTAGTAATTTGGACAAGAAAGGCAAGAGAGCATGTGTGTTAGAGGTGTTATAAAATTCACGAAAGATACAGACTATATAGGAATACAGAACAGTTGCTTGCTTTTTCTTAGAATACCAGAAGTAGGGTGAGACAGAGAAACTGCACAGCAGGTCACAGCAAACACAGATGTTTTCATATAACAAAACATTTTGATGGAGAAAAATATAGCTGGATTAAAACAAGCACTGGATAAATTCATGGGTGATAGGAAGCACAAGAATTCATTCTTCTTAGCACAAGAATTCATTTATAAAGTGTGGCTCACGGAGATCCTGATTTGCTTGCTGAAAGCTGGGAGAATGAACAAGGGAAATGATTACTCCTTTTCTTGTGCTGCTCCTTATGCATTTAAAATGGCTGTTGTCACAATTTTTATGTTCTTTTAATGTTTCATTAAAGAATGTAAGAGATCATTTCAGAAGCCTCTGTCCACTTCTTTCTCCAGCTCTATCAAGGCATGACATAGAGAGAAAGCTGCTGTTGGGACTAATGTCTTTGTAATTGCGGTTGACTTTAAACTGCATTTGGGAAGGACAGTCATTGGCATGCTAGGCCAATATTCAGTTTTTGATTTTACTGGGAGATGGGCGAGGTACGGAGTGGAGATGKATCAAAGGAGAAGAAAAATAGCCTTAAAGCAGCTGGTGAAGCTGCTCTCTTTAAGTGGCTCCCTGCAACTTTTGCTCCTTTCCAAGCAAAAGGGACAGAAATTACCTTAAAACTGTGGTTGTTTCTGTGGTGGGTAGTGACAGGAGTAAGAGGACCTAATTATTCTCAATCTTATGCTGAATGGTTTAGAGGAGCTTCACTGGCAGGAGAAAGAGGTGCACAGAGCTAGCTTTGTGGTGGCTTTATCACTGATGTTGCTAAAATGGTTGGTGGTTGTACTTAAGGAGAATAGACTCAGAATAGGTTCTTTTGAGGAAATGTGGATTATTGCAGGACTGTTGTTACTCAGATATCACCTTCCAAAGGATGTTGGGCTTTTTTGAGTTAATGGTTCTATCAGTTTGCACAATACCTTCAGCATCTTGGATTAGGGATTCTTGCAGTAGAAGCTCAGATGGGAACTGTGGGGCTGCATTCCTTTTATGAAGCAGAGTCTGTTGTCATTTATTTTCTGTGAGTGGTAAGTTACATAGTTCTGTGATGTCTTCAAATTTATAGAAATCTCTTTCAGTAATCAGAAAAGTATAAATCACTGATTAGCTTTTTTATGTAGGTGAGTACTGTTTTCTGTTTAGAACTGATTAAAAAATATTTTTATGATAACAGGATGTAATTGAAACAATGTAATTAATTTTTAAAATGCTTTTAAGGTACTCATTCTCTCTCTCTTTTCTTGCCCCCCCTTTTCCTTCCTTTCTCTTCACTGGAGAGAAAATGGGCAAAGTAAGAGAAAGTGAAAGGCAGGAAAGCAACACCCATTTTTTTATTCATTCAAGAAGTGAATTTTGATTCAGATGAAAATAGTCTATGAAAAATTAAAAACAAAAGCGTTGGCAAGGTGTCTAACTGTAAGTGGGTAGACGTGTTTTGCATCCCTTTTCTCTAGACAGAGGATTTGATAGTCTCACAGAGAGTTTATGAGAAAAGACTCTGGATGCCATTTTTCTTCCCATGAATATCTTCTCCATCTTGTTGAAAATTTAGGCAATGACAGACAAGTTCTGAAATCCTCAGTGTAAGAGAGATGCATCTTCAACCACAACAGGGTTAGCACTCCCAGTAGAGCATTAACAGGGGAGAAGAAGCTGGTAGCCAGCATCTAGGAAGCCGTGCACCCCAGAGTTAACTTATTATATACTGTATAGGATTTCAAAATAGTAAAGTCTTTCTGTATATACTACCTGTTGTTTTGCACTTGAAAAGTAAATTTACAAGCAAATAAAGAAAAAGAATGTAGTCTGTTTTTTATGCCAGTATATGATCTTTCTGAAGAACATTTTTCTCTCTTTGTTTCTGTACATTGTTTTTCCCCTTACGAGGCTTCTCTCTAAATTTAGATTGTTGTTCTTCAGGTTGAGGCACAAGTTTGTATGTACAGAAATAGCTGTACCCACTCAGATTCTCATATAATTCCCTTTCTAAATAAATATTTTTTAAGCTGAGAGTTGCACAGACTCAAGAGGCTACCTGGGTTGCATGTGAGAAACTGAGGGAAGAGTTGAAGTATGGAACTAACAAGCTGAGCTGGAGCTCACTGGGGGTGAGTCCCCAGTAAGTCCATTCAGTAACACATGAGCTCAAGCAGCTCACTGGTTTTACAGTATGTTCCTGTGTGTTTTGAAAGATTTGTCCTGTTTCTTAACTACTAAAACATATTGATCATCCAATGGGAAGTAATAAATTGTAAGAAAAGTAGACTGAAAAACACAGTTGTAACTTTTATGTTGTGCGAGTGCTTGGAAAACTCAAGCATATATCTTCCCTTGTCATTGGAAGTGGTCTGGAGACTGTTCATGCTAAAGAGGAGAATAACCTTTTTGCAAATTGTAATTTCACAAGTTCTTAGTTTAGCTATTTTTGCAAAAAGACTTTATCCAATAACAAAATTAAGCTGTAATCAGTTCCTCTATTAGATTGAAATGACAAATCCTGTAGCTACATGGGTTTTTATTTTTGTTTTTTAAGACTTCATCAATGACTGGCATCATGAAATACTGGTCAAAATTGCTTTCAGTGTATTACTGACAGCCCCTGTTGATGTATTCCCCCCCTTCCCCACACCCTACCTTTCAGCAAATTTTTACTGAGAGTGCAAAATCTTAGGTATTTTTCAGAAGGAGCTGAGATTCACCCAGGAGTCCAGACTTGTGAAAACTAGCTTGAGGTCTCATATGAGTAGTCTTTTATGTATTATATAGCTGGGGTGGGATGGGTAAATATTTATGTCCAGTTTGTTGTGAAATCCATCTTTTTTGGAGATATTAATAATTTGATTTATTTAAGGTTAATACATAAGACCAAATTCAGCCTCATATTGCATTTACCTTCATGAGTAGAGTGTTGTATATTGAGCAGATTGTGTTAGGGAAGCATTGTGCATGGAAAAATACTGTCCTCCGACTAGCTGAGGAAGAACTTTAGACTTGCATGAATGCCTCAGATTTAAACCCACAAAAACATGTTACAGGCTTTCCTGATCTGTGTATCTGAGCAAGTAGATCAGAGATTCATAATAGAACTAGAAAAAATTAAAGTGAGAAGGAAAATAATACAAAAGAAAATCTCCAAAATTCATTGCATTAATTCCACAGTCTGTATAACTTGACAAATGTTGTATTTTGCTTAACCATCTGTTTCTTTATAAAAAGCTGGCAACATTCGTGACTATGTTGTTGTACCTTTGAAAATGCTAACATGTTTGAGAAGTTAGTGCTTTAGAATATTGGTAGCATTGATAGGACTGCTAAATCATCTGTTTGGGAGTTGAATATCTTTTGGTATGCATTTTGAGATGTGAGAAACTGCAAAGCAAGATTGGCGTTGTTTTCAGTTCTTTCCACAGCTTTTCCACAAGGACTCAGAGAGGGACAAAGGACATTTGGAAAAACTGAGTCAAAGTCTAGATGCGTGCATTCCTCTCCTTTCAGTTCTTCCTTGGGGAGGTGGGAAGAGAGACTGGAGCAGGCTTGTAAAATTGGGTGCTCTAAGGTTACTTTTGCTGCTTGTGACATGTTTGAAGTTGTTGATAGTACTGAGACTTAAGTATGTAGCTATCAACAAAGACTAAAGGAGTTGGTTCCAGTGTAGTCTTCTCTGTGTCACTTATGCATCTATTTACATAGAACAAAAACCTTTAAGTACTTTGTTTTTATTGCTTTTCACTTAATAGCTTCTCTACTGAAATTAAAGTAATAGGAGAGTGTTTTGTGTGATGCAGATATTACACTTAAGTGCATTGAAGTCACTGAATTGATGTTATTCACCAAAGAATTATATTGCTAAATATTTGCTATCACTGCAATCCTGAATTTGAATTGGTAGCCTACGGGTGGAAGGCTTCGCTTTCTAAACATGGGTGAGATCTGTGCATAAAGAATGTATCTTGAAACTGTTGAAATAATGTCTCAAGGGTATGTTGTTTTTGGGGGAAAAAAGACGCTTCCCCAAATTTAATGTGCAAAATCATTTAGCTAAAACTCTATTTCAAGAGAACTGTAGGATCATGCATCATTGTCTTTGATTGTTTRAAAAGGTTTCCATGTGTGCAGTGGGTTTGGAGGGGAACCAGTTCAGCATATAGGTTTCTAAGAAGTAGAGTAGATGAGTTTATCTAGTTCCCTAAGGAGTCTGAATATATATTTTTTTAATGAGCTGCTGGTGCACCATTAGTAAATGTCTGACCCATTCAGGGTATTTCAGATTGTGTATCTGTTCAAAAAGTGTTTAAAATTCATACTCATCAGAGTATAGCTGAGTCACAAACAGATATCAAATACTGGCCATGAGGATTTTCCAAACACTTCTGGGTCTATGATAATGCCTTCCTCTTACGTTTTCCTCACCTTTCTTGTTACCTTCTCCCAAGCTATCATGATTCTTGTATGATCTGTTCTTTTGATTTAGTAAACTCATTGCATCACAGAAATTGTCCAGTAATTTTAATGGTACTTTTAATGTAATTTCTRGAAATAAATCAATTAATGATTACTTATTTGAAGTATTAAACCCCATTTTGTTTATGAGAAGGTAAGTATAATAGAAAACAGATCATATCTCTGTTTTGTACAAAGTGGTATAAACCACTCACAATGCATAACTGGGACTTAGTCAAGTTTTGCACTGCTTCGCATTGTTCAAAGTATAACTGTCTTTCCTGAACCTCTTTCTTCCTCCTCCTCTATCATTACAGCTGGAATCTTACATGTAACTCTAATTCCTGACATTTCATGTTTTATAACTGCATTTCACTCTTTTCTGTTACTCTCCTTTCCTTTGATATCCCTTCTTTGCATGTAATGCTCTTATTCTCCATTGCTTTGAGATGTCTCTCAGCATTGTGTCCTAAGCAATCTCACAGAATATTACTACTTTGTCCCACTGACAAATTAAAGATGATGTATTCTAGGGCTGATTATGTAGAACTCTGTTGTTAACCACTCTTGAGCCTGATGGTTGCCCTTTTAACAAAACCCCTCTGTTATGTTTTTTTTTTTTTCATTCAGTTACGCCTTTACTCTTACATTTTTATATTAATTTTCATCTCTGCTATTTCATTTGGTTTTGTGATACTTTTTCCCCCAGCATATTTGGTCTGATTTTTGTGATGAGTTTCAGGATGATGAAAGCTATATTTATGCATTAGTTTTTAGTGAATTTACTTTCATTAACTTCCCCCCCCACACACACTTTACACTTCGTTGGTCCTGGGCAATAATGTCCTTAGCATAGGACTGTGAAGTAACTAGCAGAGCAGAGCTCAGATGTGAAGAATTACTTACTCCTGTACTGCCTCATCTCTTAGTGATGAGTGGTAATGAGTAGAAATAAATAGATATATAAACCTAACAGAGAACTGTGTAGTATTAAATTTGTCATTAAATTGTTTGGCTAATTTACAGAAATAATTAATAACGATATTGAAATGTCTGCCTATATAATTATATGTATGTATGCATGCATGTTATTCTTTTGTTCCTACCTCAACTTAATTATACAGCACCTAAACTGATTCATGCAAAGCGAAGATGGTTTCTGTTGAATCTGATGGGACAATTAAGGGTTCAGAGATGATGTAGGATTACCACAGCTCCTTTCATTACATTAGGTACCTCAAGTTCATGTGTTATACAGTTTAGTTTGAAATGAAAGGCTAACAGTAGGAGCCTTGTTATATGATCACTATTACATTGAATGGGAATATTCCAGTATGCTGCTGAATACAAATCTTTCTTCTTTCTGTCAGCATGGCACTTCCAGTAGTGTTATGATTTATCAGTGTAGAATTCTCTTGTCTTATCAATGTGATGTCCCTATCAGTCTAGAATAAATAATCAAAATTTTAAGGCTTTCATTGGAGGTGAAACATAATAACCTTTGCTTCTCTGAAGATGAGAGGAATTTTTTAATTGTTAAAGATGATAAATAACCGTCCAAATAATTTTATGTTATAACGACAGTAAGGCACTAAGAGTAGCAAGTGTGCTTGCTGGCTTTTGAATTAAAGGAGAAATTGTGGCAGATGTTAAAAATTATGGTCTATTGATAGTTTTCCTTCCTAAGAGTTATGCCTACCTGTAGCTTTGTACTTAAGTATAGCGTGGTTTCAATAGCATTATCATTCCTTCCCCCCCCCCGCCACCCGAATCTGCTGATGCATTGGATATAGTGTAATGTGGAAGCTTTAGCATTCCCAAGCAAATGTTAATTTGTCMGAAATTAATATACTCACTGAATATAAACTACAAAAATAAATTATGACAACTGATTAGTTGCTATAAGACGTAGAATTGAATAAGTTCTGGCAAAAGAGAGAAGCATGAAGCGAGATTGGAGTGATTGTTTTAGACTGTAGGCATCTGGCATTAGATAGGTGTAGATATTATGTGTATTTGATATATTCTTTCGTTAGCTTCAGCCTCCCATATTCTTGTGCACCCACAGTCTCTAAAGGTGCCTTTTGTGTAGAACTATTGAGCCTTGTAGCAGAGAGGCATTTCTCTTGATAATTCTAGCAGTATGCATCATTTTATATGCTGATTTTATCACATATTGTTCAAATTGGTTCATTAAAATTAAACATCGTTGAATACTTTCGTAACCACCTGCACTGCTTTAATTCCTGTTTTGCTAAATGACTGAGCCGTAAGTCTTGCTGCAAGTCTTGCCTCTCCTTTGATATGTTGCACGTTACAAAAATGTTGATTTTATTAAAGAGGAAAAGAAATGTACTCTGCTTCCAAAATACCTCTTACATCTCTTTATGTATTATTTTTATTCTGATTAAGTTTCTTAATAGATTTACAACTAAAATGGTAATTAGTACCTGACATTGAAAGAAATGAATATGTTTTTATTAGCTGTACAGACTTTCAAAAATTATTTTTAGTTTCTGAAGGTATTTAAGGTTTTTCATTTTGCTTTTTGTTCAGATGAGTGGTTATAACAACCCAAGCTCTACAATCCAATTGTTCCTTTGAGTCACTATGTCTCTTTTTTTTCCTCCCATTTATTTATGTTTCATACAATAATGAGAACATTGGAGAAAGGAATGGGGGAAGTTGAGATTGCAGATGTATAGAGCCAGAATGGCTTTTTGCATTTTTATTCAATGGAACCCTTTTTCACCTTGCCTCCTCTCCATCTGCAGTCATGCATTCAGTTACTAGCCACTTTACAAAATAAATGACCAAACAAAAAAAATCCCCAAACCACTGATTCTTATACAGAGTAAGTCACAAGAATATTTGTAAGTCATTTCTATTGTTAGTAGCTAATTTACGTTTGAATTAACACCAAGAATGAAAATAGCTGTGTTGCACTAGACTTTGTGTTAATATGGACAACTGTTTTCCAGAGTTATGAGCTTCTCCGTTCACCTACCATAGCCTGTATTTTAATAGGATGTACCTAAAGAAAACTTGGTGCGTTTTCTCTGTCAACTGATCATCTCATTTGATCTTGGGTCCTGGTTGCCTGGCCATCTGTGTGCAGACTGTATGTTACTTTACTCCCAAGTTGTTATTGGGGTGAACCGTGTAGTTGTTTCCGAGACAAAGCCAGCAGCAGCTCTGAGCCCTGCCCTCAGCTGGCAGAGCGGATGCCGCTCTCTGAGTTCTTGCCATACATGGTCCACCAGTGCCATTTCAGCAGGTCCTCTCCTTCTGAAATGCCAGTGTCAGGCATGCACCAACATCCTTGGCATCATGCTGTAAAAGCCATTGAAACGTGGCCCCTATTCCCCCAGTGTGTCAAACTGGAAAAGCACCAAGAAGGCAGTGGGGGAAGGTATGTCTTGGAGCTGTGGAGGTGGCGCATGGGGTCGGGGGAGAGTGAGCCAAGTGCGATGATGTGGGTGACCCATGGGTGCGGAGGCTGGCTGCCCAGTCTGTATGGAGATACCTGTGAGTGCTGTGGGTACAGCCTGTGTCACTGAGCCCTGAGGGCTGGGTATTAGCCACAGGTGTGGTTGACTGCGACAGCATAGGTGTAGTCATTGAAATGGAGTCTCCTCTGTCTGGCAGTGATGGTCTTCTGTCTTCTTCAGCTACTTAATCATCCTTTAACATGACAGTAAGTTATATATGGTAGTGAGCAAAGGTACTTGTGTTGCGGAGTACCTCAGAAGCTGAAAACCAAATGTCATATATTTAATGAAATGCGAATTTATTTCTCTAAATGTTAGAGGTGAAAGGAATGAAGCAGTAGATATCATGTGTCTTTACCTGTGGCACTTATTCTATTACGCTTCGGGAAGAAAGGTCCTGATGAAACTGCTGTACAGTAGGTGAAAAACTGTTTGGAAAACTAATAGTGTCTAGTTGTTCTTAATGTTTTCATTAGTGTCATGGTTGATGGAATAAAAGTGTGTTCTATGAAATTGCTGAGGATGCCCAGGTTACCAAGTCTACCTGCCTGTTTGAGGAAAGGTGCTGAGTTCAAAATGATTACGACAGATTGGAGTACTAATCAAGGGGAAATGAAAAACAAAAAAAGATATAATTCAGCAAAATTGGCTATGCATGCAGCTTCACTGTTGGGTGGAATAATCAGCAGCATGAATACAAGGTGAAGTTGTAGATCTGYACAAACAGTTTTCATTAATTGTTGTGAATTACTGGTTAAATGTGGGTCAAGATTGTTGAGCTGTTGCGAAAAAGGCCGCCCTTCAGGTTGGTTTGTATAGGACATTGCATATAAAAACATACATACATACATACATATATATAAAAAATAAATAAAATAGTCTCTTTTTATTTCCCTGAGTGTGGTTAAGGCCTCATCTGGTACTTGTATTCAGGTTGGAGCATGGAAGGGTAATTCCCAATTTGGGAAAGTTCAGAGGAAAGCAGCAGACATGAACAGAGGGCTAGACAGCATATCCTCTATGGAAAGACTGAGAAAATTAGGATTGTCTTTTCTACAGGAGGGAAAACTTAAAGGAAATAGAAATCTTCATAAAGTAAAATGTTGCTGCAGAGAGGAAGGTAACCCATTCTTCATGTCAGCTGGTGATAGGTTAAAAGGTAATAATCTTAAATTGGAATAAGAGAGATCCGGGTTAGAGTTTAGCAAAAACATTAATTAAATTCAGGAATTGACTGCTTAATAGATATCTCTTACCAGAATTGTAAAAGTTCTGCTAGCTATGGTCACTGTTAACTTTTTTTTTTTGCCCTAAAATCTCTCTATGTGTAAATGCCAGGAGAGGTCTTCTGTATGTGAGAAAAGAACCTGTCAGCTAACAGTACATAGACTCTCTTGCCTATTTTTTTAATCTGTTTTTGTTGGAAAGAGTCTAAACCCCCCCCCCGCCTTTTTTTGTGGATTTCCATTCTGTGTAAGGAAGATTATGGTTAGCTCTTGATCAGTCTTATAAGGAGTTCATTGAAAAGGGCTTTTTAAAAAAAATTTAGTATTAAAAGACTTGATAGTATACTATATTATTAATTTATCTTCATTTTCTGAGATGTTTCTTGACACTTGACTCTGAGTAGCTTATTTGGAAATTCAGAATATTTTAAGGCAGAATTAAGATTCATGATTGTTAACAATTTTGAAGTTCCTTTACGGTTTAAGCTAATTCCAAGTTTGAAGGAAAAGTTTTAGAGGCTAAAATTATGTTCTCTTCATTGCTACATCCTCTTAGTTCAGTATAAATTATACATTCCCTTAGGAAGTACAAGTGCAAAAACTTTATTTAAAAGCTTAATTGCAGTTTAAAGAAAAGAAAATTAAATAGCTCCTTTAACAACTTGATAAAGTGGTATCCATACTCTGTAGCTGAAGAAACCAAAATGCGGAAGTGAAATAACTTAATCACAAAAGACATTTGTGTGAAATTAGGTTTGGAGCATTGGGTTCAGTTCCTAGTCCTAACAATTAAGTATACTGTTTGATTTATGAATATTGATGTTAAAAAAAATTTCACTAGTTGTCTGAAACTGAGACCAGATTCTGGCTCCTCAGATGGTACATCTTTCAGTGGAATTCTCCATTTTTGTGTTCTTTAGAACTTTAAGAACTTTAGGTTAGTAATCACAACATTAGTTGGTACCAAACAGTAGCTGGTAACCTTGTGCAACTAGAAGAATGTTTAAGTATATTAGTATATTTTGTTGGCGTTGTGAGCTTTAGTATTCAAAATAAAGGAGGATTTAAATAGCATTAGCATATATACATTAGTTATTTGGAGGGAAAAAATTGATTTCAAGTTTTAATCAATTGGAAAGCATAGTGTCAAGAGGAAAGGTCTTTATAAACTGACATTTCTTTGTTTGAAACTGCTTCTGAGAACAAAACAAAAACCGTCCAAACCCCATAATAGCTCTGAACTTAGTATTCCTGTTTTAGAGAAAACTAGTTTATATGTAGTCTTGCTTGATGTTCCTCCTGTTGCTGAATGCGGAGCCCAATTATTTCTTTCAAAACAGTTTCAAAAAATATTGGTATGTTAGCATGAGTGATTTTTATAATAGATAGGGTTGTTTCCATCCATCASAAAAGTATTTCCCTGTGGAAGAAACACAGTGTGGACTTGAGTGTAAAACCAATTGAGCTGCTAATATAATTTGAGAGGCAAGGCTTATAGGGAGAGGATTCTTTTTATAAGAACAACTGATTCAGTTGGAAAATGTGATGAGCTCTCAGGCATGCTAGCCTCTATCTTAGAGATGCAGCAAACATAAAAAACTAAGTACAGGTTATAATCGTTACTCTAGATGTAATGTATTAATGCTAATCAGTTTAAGTATTAGGGAGAGAAGAGTACTTGGCATCTGTGAAATGGAGAGCTGTTAGCAAGAGGTGAAGCATAAGGAAAATTGTCACACACCTTAAAACCCATGTATCTATTTTAGCTGTGAGTTTCAGGATCTACCTAGAAATTCTAATTTTTTAACTTAGGTTTTTAATGTATTTTGTAGGCCTCCCTTGAGTATCAAGACAAATGTTTTAACTATGTTTTGGGGTTTTTTTGGCTGTGCATTTTTCTGTGCTTTTTATTGTCTTTAGGAGTTAATTTGCACAGCAAATAGCTGGGTTTTTTTGTTTTTTAATCTAGTTTCCATGGCATTTAATACGGCAGATTATCCATCTCATATTCTTGGATGGTATTCCTCAATATATTTTTCTGATATGTCAGATCTGTAGATTTTTACCCTTCTTTTTAGGTGGTGTAGGGTTATTCATTATGGTTGTCATAGAAATACATTATAGAGCTTTTTGCACTTGTTTAATTAGACTAGGCTTTGCAAGACCAACATCACAGTCAGTAACTGCCAAATGAAAAGAAGTTCCAGAAGTAGCTGTTTATAGACATGCCTTTTTAGCCTTTTCCTGCCTTTTCCTTTCTATCTATGCGAAATTTAGAACTTTACTGGGCGTTCAGTAATAATGTACCATGCTTGTTACATCGCTTAAGATTTTATTTGTTACTTATTACAAATACATATAAACATGTATGATTGATAGTCTGAAGGCAGTTGAAAACTATTCCTTTGAAATAATAAACTTCAAGGTTTATGATATATTTCCTTAAGCAACTAGTTAAGTTCACTAAACAGTACTGCAATTGTACTGATAAAGACATGACTTCTGGTTATTCTGAACTGGAACACAAATTGCTGCTTCAGAGAGCAGGACAGATGATATTTTGAGGAATGGGTAACAGAAGAAGGTCTATCTTCTAAATATATAGATAAGCATTTTTCCAAGGTATAACTACTTTATGTATTTTTAAATAGTTATCGCCAGTAGTAAAATTGGTTCTTAATCCATATTTTGCATTTAATACAACACTATGCAAGTAAAAAGAAGGAAAACTGAACATAAAAGGTGTTTCTTCAGTTAGCTGTCTGCAGCCTGGTGTTGCGTATGGTATTGATTAAGACTTTTGAGCTTTCATTTAACTCTTTGAGATTTTTTGATGATGCTTGAGAGTTGTATTCTCAGCAGACTGTAAATTCTTATTTTCTCTGGTCCCATACTTATCAAGGGAGCGACCAATTTAATTTCTGGCTTCAGTTTTAGTGTCTTCCATTGGTAGGAATAAGTATCTCTTCCCTGCAATTTAAATGCTGTTGCTTTTGGAGGAATCATTAGTGTGTTAAAGACACTCTGGATATGATTGTTGTTTCAAAAGTTGTATTGTCCCGTTCAGTTAGAATCCAAATGCCGTTTAATACTGGAAGGGAAAAAATACTTAGAGTTGGTGGGATTTTTTTAGTTGGCAACAAAGAGAAGATAATCCTAAAGCTATTTGTCAAGTGATCTTCTGCTAAGACTTCCCTATTAATTGAAAGAAGTTACTTTTAACTAAACTTATTTTGCTGTCAAGAAAAAATAACTTCATCTCTGTATGCATAGCAGTTTCAGCTTCCTCCCATGTCTTGAGTTGGCTCTGGGGCTGTTCCAGGAGTCAGCTTGTTTCACTCACCTGGAAGGAAAGAAATCAAACTTTGTTGTCCTTTTCCCTCGCCCTGTTCAGGGGCCTTTCTGCCCCCCGAAAGCGGTGTAGCTTTCTGTTGCGTTCAAAGGTTGATTTGGCTGATGCAAGGGTACAGTGAGCACAGGGGGGAGAGGAGACTGGGCATGCCTGTGTGCCAGGAGGAATAAGACCCTTGCGTTTCAGCGGCGGGGAGCTTTAGATCTCCTCAGCTGGCTTGGGCGAATTCTGGGTAAACCCATTTCTGTGTGCCTTAGGGAAGTTATTGTTTGAACCTCAATTTAAGGCAACATAATATAGCAAAGACCTACAAAAATGCCCAGCTTTCATGGTTTCTATATCACTGCCTGTCTTAGTGTCCTTTCAATGCTGTCAAGTTTCTCTTTAATTTCATTTCAGATAGATAATATCCAACAAAGGAAGTGGATTGATTTGATCTCTCTCTGCTTATAGCCTGGTCAATAAAGAAGAGTGTGGCTCTTTCATTAGCGTTTGAAAATCTAAATGCCCTGCAGCTTGAGGATCTGAGCGTTCAGTTCGTGTTTGGCAGTGGTGATAATATGGTGTCATCGTAGCGTGTAGTCCCATAGGCAGGTGCGCAATAGTGGACACTGGTTGTTTATCCTGAAATGCCTGACAAAAAATTGTGTGGAACAAAACCAATGCTTAAGGGAGGCATCCGGTTGTTCAATCAACTGTCATTGCTGATTTTATCCAGCTGTCATATTAGAGCAATTAATAGCAATGGCAAAACAAAACTTATTCCAGTTGTTTTCAGCACCTGTATTTCATATGGTGAAGTTGTTGTAGATGTCTGTGTGTGGTTCTAGGTGTGTGTGTGCCTTCACAGGGCCGAAGTTTTGCCAGGAGTTACAGAATGCCTTGGATATGGCAGTCAGCTGCTTTTCTGGGAATAGCTGCCCCTTAAACATCTTTCTCTTTGTCTGTAGGCTATGCAGGCATGAATGGCTCCTATTTATTTGATATCTCAATCAGATGACTTAGTGCTGAGTTGATATTATTCTAGAGTTGGAAGTTTCTTGGTGTTTATACTTAGAAAATGCACTTTCTTCCAGACAGATACCTGGACCAATGGATGCTGCTTCTTGTGCAACTAGATCAGCTATTTGGTGACGGAGAAGATAAAGAGCCACTGTGCCACTGTCCGTGGCATACTTATGGTTTTAAAACAGAATTTCAGACACCTCAGAACACCAGTTACTGTTACTTTCTTCCTAGCCACCTGTTCATGAATGCTGATTTTAAAAATGCATGACTGAGTGCCTTGCTTAACTCCCAAATAAGATGCAACTATACCACGTGCCTTTCAGTTACTTAGACACAGTTTGCTGTTCAGTAACGCTATTCATCCATAAGTTTGCTTGATACACCATATCAAATATCATTTTCTGTAGGCTTAGTTGGAAGAGACTGTTCAGGGGAGCATGTCTTAAGATAAATGTTCTTTTGTACAGACACTGCAAGCTTCCATCACAAATTTCAGTTGCTGACATTTTTTCGACTCAGATTTTTGGAGTACTTAGAGCCTATGTATTTCTTAAAAACCCATCATAAGAAAAAGCAGGGTGAAAAGACTTAAATTATCATACCTCAAAAACTGATATCTGATCATGTTTTCTTTCTCTGCATCGGTACAAACAAATCCAGAGGAAGTTGGTTTTACGTGCAAGAAAACTAGGATTTCAGAAACTCCAGAAGCGTATATTTCTCATGCATATTTACATGTAAAATGTTGATAAGGGGAATGGAACTTTTGTAGCTGTTATAGCCATTAGGCTGAGGAATGATTTTTTCAGTCAAAACTTCATGAGTTTTGCTCTAAAGCAGTTCTGGGAAATAGGCTGACATACCTTTGAAGTGCTCCTCTTTTTATTTTTTTGATTAGCAAAAATTGTTCTTAGTGTGGTAATGGAGCAGACAAGCCCTTAGTGATGGTGGTATCATGCCGAAAGTTATTAGGTGGTAATACTGTTACAGAGCTGTGGTTTCCGTGATGCTAATTCTGCCGCTAACATGGTGCTGCTTTGATTTACTTTGCCTGTCTTGGTCTTATTCTGGGTTGCCTGGGCAYGCTATCTGCCTGTTGCTTTACCTCTGCGCTTGAGGAAATTGGGGGCATCCCAGTCATACGACCTTGCTGTAGAGAGTACTTTTGGCATGGTAAAGTACAGACTGGGGGACAGAACACCTTTTCTCATCGTATGAAATTGAAGTGCCCGTGCAGCAAGAATGATAAACTATTAGTCCATAAGACCGAGTTTCTGTATTTGAATTAGTACTCTCTGACTTTATGGTGTAATTTCATAACCTGTTTCAGTTTAGTTCTTTTAATAATTCTCGTTATATCTGGAAAGTAGGAAAAAAAGATGGGTCACATCTCCAAAAATCTTCCCTCTGTCTTCCCACCCAATTTTTTTTTTGTCTTTGCAGTAGTAAATTCAGACATTTAGTCTTGCTCTAACTTGTGTCTGAGCTGTGGAGAATTGGCAGTGAGCCATGTGGTGAAGTTGAAATCAGTAATCCTGATTTTTTTCCCTTTCTTTTTTGACAGTTTATAAAGAAATTGAGACAAGGCTTCAACAATTTGAGTGCCGTGTAGGGAACAGTACACCAAGCAAGCAGAAGTGTGTGGAAAGATACCTCTGATTCATAAACATTTGAAGAAATTTTGGAGACTCTCTTATTGTTTCAATAGTAGTGTTATTGATGTAAACATTTTTAATGAAAGCAGCTGTCAGACACATCAGGATATAATGATATTGAATACTTTGAACAGGTTTCCAGGAATGTATTTTAAGTGGGTTTGGAGTGTCTTTAAAGTAATTTCTAGTAATACTCCTTCTGTGTTCCAATCAAAATTGTTTCCCAGTTAAATTGTTCACAAATTTTTATCAATGTCAGCTATTTGAATCTGAATATTAAGGCATGAAACCAAACTTTTGGGCCAGTGCATCAATATTAAAGAAGATAATATTGTCCGTAGCTTTTCTTCATAATTTTCTTTCATATTGCTTTTCTCTGTGGAGCAGATCATTCACTAAAAGAGTATTTTATTTTTTTTAATCCCAAGGAAGATGATTATCTGGAATACGTTTGCCTTATTCACTGGATTTTTTTAAAGTGTAAATATGTGTAAACAAAATGTGTGGGAAGTGTACATTTTCTGTGAATTAATGTAAAAGCTTATGAACTTTTCTGTTCAATCTGCTTTCAGCTGCAACCCTATTTCTGTATTTCAATGTCAGTTCACTGTCCATTGTCACTCGAAGGTTGCCTGATGCCTAACTGAGGACTATAATGTTATACAGTAGTTATTAAAAAATGAAATAAAAAGGTCACATAGTCCTGAGCCTTAGGAAAATGCACTTATGTATGTGCTTGACGTGAAGTAAATGAGATCTCTTCTTTTGACTCTATGGGGAAGACTTTCTTTACCTGATTTKTTGTTGTTGTTGTTGTTGTTGTTGAATCTATTTAAGCTTCATATTACTCCCTATTATAGTGGAAATATATCACCTTTTTTCCATCAGCAGACTGCAAAGTTGAATCCAATTCTGTACCCATAAATCTAGTTGCATATGAAATTCCAAACTTTCTAACTATTATGTTCACCTGAAGGTGACATAACAATGTCATAATAACTGAATGAACACAACAGCAAGCAGAGGGGTTACCACAGAGTACCCTCTAAATGGAGATCATTTGATGGGTAGAACTTGTTCGAAGGGAAGAGGACTTACAGGAGTCAGAGAGAAGGCTGCTGAAAATTACAAGTTTCACACTTCACAAAGAAGCCTGCTTTTCAGGGAGCAAGACAGGGGGAGAAAATAATTTGGTCAGGAAACTGGTCTGCCACATTGGTACGTTACAGCAGGCATATTTTATTTAAGGATACTTTTTGGTCTTAGCCTGATTTCTTACCTGAAATTAACTGTTAGATGATAAGAAAGCTTGGTTTTCAGTGGGGGATAAAACTAAGGCTTTTCCCAATTAGTTACAGAATGAATTTATTCTGAAATAATCTGTGCTGGCCATTGAGCTAGGACACTGAGGTCAGTTGTTATCAAAGTAGATTAAACATAATGAAAGGAATGAGATATATACAGCTATATTTAATAATACGACTAAGAAATAGTCCGATATGCCTCATTCCTTGTCTGCACAGATGCCTTTTAGAGAGTTAATGATTAAGGTTTAAATGGTATGCTGAACATGCATCAAAATCTCCCTGCAACTCAGACGCTAGAGTTAAATTCTTGGCATGAGCTCACCAAAGATTGCAGAGGCACTGTTATTTAACTATTTCATAAGTTGATGCTTCTCTTCCATGCAGGAGAGAATTGTATTGACCTTTCTGCTGTTATTACATCAGTAATATTAGGGGCTATTAACTGGCAAATAAATTGGAGGGACTTCAGAGAAGAAAAGCAAAAAGGAGAGGGTAGAGTTTGATACGGAGAAATACAAAAATATGTATAAACAGGAAAAATAAGACAAAGTTTGGGRTGCGAAAGAAAACTTTCTGTACACATTTTAAAGAATGTAAACTCTATGGATGGAGAAGACTCTTGGGAATTACTGAAAGGAGAGTGAAGCAACATAAATGTCAGGCTATATATTGTGAGGAAAATTTTACTGATGAGTCATGATAAATTTTCTAATCGTTCTACTGTCAGAGTAGCTCAAGTCTTCTCTCTTGGGCATTGTGAGAAGAGGCAGAGAAAGGAACAAGTAGGAGCAATGGCTCATTGCCCAGGTGTAAATGATGACTTTGGATATTTTTCACCCCTAATTTCTTACAGCATCATCCAAAGATGAAATCCTTCTTTGTAGGAGATGGATTCTGACTTGTAGGAAGGAAAAAATGAACTTGATTTTTCATGTCAAGTTTCTGTGCCTTCAGTGTGCAAAATATTTTTTGGTGGTGTTTTGATTTTTAGTGAGGCAACTCACTTGCATTGACTTGCTTCTTGTAAAATCCTAGTGGAAATAGAGCACAAGTCAGCTGGTATTTGGTCATGTGTGGGCCCCTCTCCCCCTTCTTGTCTGTAAGGGATATATGTGTATATAGTGTTTTACTTCTGCTTGTGCTTGACCTGATAGGGCAACATGATGGTAAAAATCACAGAGCATGTCTTCATTGGGGTTTAAGAAAATAGGTATTATATGCAGTGCCTAACTGAAGTTATATAGCAGTAGCTAACTGCTAMTGTTTACCTTTTCGGCAATGAAGACAGTCAAATTTCTTTAATGAAAATGTTTTATATTCTAAATATTTAGCTCTAACAGCTGCCCTAAATTCTCACTGAGAATCTCAAGTAGTGTTTGTTTAATCCTAGGGATTAATAAGCATGTGAACATCTCCCTTGCTTGTACTTAGCATTTCTGCCAAGTTCAATAATGTCTCTTGCATAACTTTTGATTCTGCTGTCCTCTCATTATTTCTGTTTTAATGTTAAATATCTGGGTAATCGTTCCCTGTTGTTTAAAGTGGCCTTCTGAAGTATGCTTACCACCTCTTGCTCTTGTACCTTGCCAATACTACTGCTAAAAATATTCCAAGTTGTTGATTAGCTCTGCAAAGTGGCCTGTTGGCTGTATTGTCATCCCTTTATTAAATACAGTTATTCATTGAAAGCTTTTGACTTGGTGGTAATCTATTATTGTGGACTTGTTTCCTGTGCATATGATTTCATATGCAGTTATGTCTATATTTCATAATTCCTATATAAATGTAAATGTTATCTGCCAATTTGCATGGTCAGCTGAGCATTACATTGCAATTCTGCTGTACTGAGAACAGGTCATATGTTTGCCTGACTTCACCTGGGATTTCTGCATGCTCATATCTGCGTGTACACTTGAGTGTAGATTATCTTTGAAAATCTTTTTCTTAATATTCCATATTTTGACATTTATTTGGGTAGTGTTGTAAATGACTTTCTATCTCATGTCAACAGAATTCTCATATTCTGTAGTTAATTATTTAAAATTTTAAGAAAAATCTTGTGGTACTGTTTTCATTTAGGCCTTTTACTTCATGTCTAATAATGTTTATGAAAAACATGGGGTGTTTTGGTATGTAAAAGGGGAATTTGGCTGTAATTCTGTGAGTGCTTCTTTTCATAGGCATGTATGATTCATTTTTTTTAGTTGAGCCATACATATGAATAAAGCTTAGAAAAGCCTTAACAAACCATACTGTGATCTGTCCTCCAGTGTGTGGCTTTATAAAAGCCCTGCCTGGTATTAGGCAATAACTTCCAAAATTTATAATTTTATAGTTTGTTCTCATAAATGCTATGCTACCTGATTTTTCACTAGACTTCTAATTATAAAACTTTTGTTTGGAACACTATTATTTCTATAATTTCTATTTTTCAGGTTAATGTGGCCTCTTTTATTTTAATGCATTTCATGGGAATTTGTATTACATACATCTTACTACTATATACTACTTGTAATGCTAAAGGCAATGTTTAAAAAAAAAAAATCTGAGAAGAATATTTAGGACTTAAGTTTTGCCATAGACTTAATAGAGTAATGTATTACAGGCATGTATAGTGGGGGATAAAAAAAACCCTTTCACTCTCATTTTAATACATAACATGCCTTTACAGAAAACCCCCCCACCTTTCTTATAAAAGGTGAAAGAAGATATTTTCTGTGTTTTCCAAAGATATAAATTTGAWGTATAGTTTACTTTGGCATTGGTTTCTGATTTTCTTGGAGTAGGCAGAGGGCTGCGGAAGGAGTGAGGTTGTGCACATTCATGGGATATAGCCTTTAAGAAGTTTGAAAAGGGGGGAGAGGGGAAGTAGCTTGCAAAATGCTGAACAGATGCTTTGGCTTTGTGACAAATGGTTTATGAATGCTGTCTAGAGCATTTCATGAAATGCTGTAGGACTAACATATGTAGATAGATATATGCAAATTTACTCTTAAGTATTTTTAAATACTGAAAAATGAGGTTGAAAAAGTAGGGTACTATTAAACGTGTTGATGTGCTGAAAAATGTATGTTGTTAGAGCTTCCAAAGGCTATGGCAGATTATCTTAGTATAGGAGCAAGATCTCAAAATATTTTTGGTTTATTTATTGTTGTTTGATTTGTGATTTTTTTTTCTCCTAATAGTTTTATCTCAAGATGTATTGAAAGAAACAAACATTCAAAAATTCTGCCAAATACAATTCTTCCGTTCTACTCCTTTCTTCCCCCACCTGGCCCCCTCCAGAATAAGTTAGAGGGTTTATCTGCTTCCCAGGCCTAGCTTTAAAAATGTTATGATAAATATATATTTTGTTTAGGGAAAAATCATTGCTTTTGGTCTGTAGCTTAAAAGGATTTGCAAGGTAAATGTAATAAAGGCTAAAGGGAAGTGTAGATGGCCAAAGTGCTCTTGTTGTGGAAAGCAGTCTTTGTAACTTTTCACTGAGCCTTTTCTAACTCTCATGTAGAAAATAAAAATTGCCAACATGCAACTTACCCCACCTCAAATGTACAGTGTTTATTGTCAAAATTATGAAAATGATATTTTGTATTGTGCTAATCAGGTGCTTATGCTGGAGACTACAAACAAGTTATAACTAAGTTTATTCTAGAGTCAAGAGTCATAATAGCTGCACGCCAGCGTATGTGGTTTAGAAATACTTTTTTAAACAGCTGATGTGCAATTGTCAGTTGATTTTAGACCATAATCATTAAAGGGTCCTAATGACAACAAACCTAAACAGCGTAATACAGTTCTTTTGTGTCTTTGTAAATGAATATTAATGATGAAGAGATGGTGATTAGTAACTTGTATAATGCTAGATTCTCTATTAAAAAAAAATCCAATAATGGTTTCTGTATGGCTATCTAAATATTAACTAAGTGCTTATGTTGTATAGTAGTTTTCTTTAAACTCTTTTTATTTCATGATTAATATGAAGAAAAGATGCCAGCACTGTACTTCTGTACAAACTGGTTTCATTCTATAGTATTGCCTGCTCTCTCCTCTGCTAGAAATTTTTTAGCGCAGCATTGCTTTACAGGCCAGTAACTTGGTGCGTCACATAGATGACTTAAACATAGGTAGACTTGTGGGGTTTTTTTATATATATATTTAAAAAATATATATAATTCCATGTACTGAAATGTTCATCTTTTTTTGAACAACACTTGTCAATAATCTTGGCTACCAGTACCTCAAATGTATTTTGAAATGGTTAGTACAACTGTTTAGGATGTTGTCTTGTTTAGAACACAAGATTTCCTTGTTGCATAGAAATCAAAAGATGAAATTCCATGTGCATAAAAGTAATAAATCATACAAATACACACGTCAAGGTGTTCCATCAATAATATGCTCATTCATGCACATATTCTCAGGACTACTGTAGGACTACTCATTTGGACAAGTGCCCACAAATGTGGTGTTTTTTTTTTTTTTTAATTCAACTGTTGAACTTTCAGTTGGATTTCTGTTGTTTTGATGGATTTCATCAGCTGCATGTCACAGGAAGAAGGGTTCTATGCAACTGTGCTCTTTAAGCCTGGAAGTTGAAGCAAAACCTGTCAATATGAAGCTCTGGAGTCATTAGGCAAGAGAGAATATAAATCTGGGTTAGGAAATTTTCCGGTGGCCAAGATTAAGATTCTGTACTGTGCTGGATTTTATGTTGGCTGGCTGTAAAGTTTCACCTGATGCTGGGTGTTCTTGGTGCTTTCATTGGCTGTGCTGATAACAGGGTGCTGCTGCTCTCAAAGTGAAGCTGGCCTGGGGGTAGGAGACACTAAAATAGGCAGGCAGTCCTCTCTCTGTTGTCCATTCTACAGAACGGCAAGACAAACTGTTTTAGCATTATGTCCTCTACCACCTTTTCTGACTTCTGATTTTCATGTTCTGCTAGACATGCTCAGCCTTTTCTGTCTTCTATATACTTGTAAAATAAATTTACAAGATGGRGCCCTTTCCAGCAATAGAAACCTCTGTTATCCCCTTCTCTTCCCTCAAACCCATTGGCAAGTGGAGCAGCAAACCCAACTTTTCAGGACTTCTAATATGGCTCACACCAAGTGAGTTCTTTGTTTCTATTGCTTGCATAGTAAAATTCAAGTCTGCTTCTTGTTCTGTGTAATGTGGAGCAAGGTCTTGTAAAGCAGTACTGAGAAATATGGATCGTTATTTGTCATTTAGAGGACACTGGTGGAGCCAGATAGGAGATTTTTGGCCTCAGTGTCCTTAGAATAATGCTGATTTCATGCTCCTGACATTGCATTTACTCAGTCCCTCTGTGGTCTTATTCCCAATTAACCTGAT
The DNA here is from genome assembly GCF_003343035.1 of Apteryx rowi. Classification (NCBI taxonomy): domain Eukaryota; kingdom Metazoa; phylum Chordata; class Aves; order Apterygiformes; family Apterygidae; genus Apteryx; species Apteryx rowi. The sequence goes on along the minus strand of NW_020449431.1, from coordinate 92,454 downwards.
GCTAAGATAGGAGCGAGAAATGTTTGYAGGTAGAAGGAGAGAGGTCTTCAGAGAGATGTGATGTCTTGTGTGTATATCACTATTCTGTATATATCATCTCCCGTAATATCACTTCAGTGACATTGTGGGCATTTTATAGCCTGCTGGATTTCTTGCTACTTCTGTATTTTCTGCACTTTTGAATTTTATCTGAGAATTTGGAATATGAAGTTCATCAAACCCACATATTCCATCCTTTTTACAGTGAACAGTCTATTGCCTGGCATTTATCTGCGTCCTTACTACTGTTTCGTTGTTTTTCTTCCCCTCCCCTCTTTAGGATCATACATGATCGTGATTTCCTCAGACCATGACCCTGGAGAAAAGACTCGACTCCAGCTTCCTACAATGAAGGAAAATGATACTCACTGTATCGATTTCAGCTACCTTTTGTATAGCAAAAATGGAGCAAACCCAGGAACGCTGAACATTCTCGTCCGAGTGAACAAAGGGCCGCTGGCTAATCCCATCTGGAACGTCACTGGCTCCACTGGCAAAGACTGGCTTCGAGCAGAGCTGGCTGTCAGCACTTTCTGGCCAAATGAGTATCAGGTAAGCCTGTAATAATTCTCACCCCTTTATAAGGTCAACAGCTAGGTCCTACACACTTGTTTGCATTCGTGTTGGTCTCTTCTTTTAGAATATTTTTCTGATGCCCTTAAAAAAATGACTCTGTTCTGTTCAGAACAAATACTTACTTGGGAATGGGCATTTTTGGAACGATGCAGTTGTTCAAAGATATCTGCTATCATATAATAAAAAAAGTGACCAGGAAAAGAGCCTTATTAAAAGAAATGGTAAGGTTGTGGTACAGGAGGATCAAAAATGATAAACTCCAAGAAATAAATTGTTTCTGCAACTGTAATTTGTATCTGTCTTCCTTTCTCTTTTGGATATGCCTGTGTTACTATATCTAATTACATGACCGTACCACATGACATTTGCTTCATTTGCTGTGCAGGAGGAATGGTGCTCACCTAATGAGCAGCTGCTCAGGATGTGTTTTTTTTTCGTGTTTGTTCACTATGGGACAAAACCACCTGCAGCGTAGGACTGTTGTTTAGTGAGCAAAATTGTCTTGTTATTACTAGATGTTGTTATTTGATTTGTTTGATTAACCTGAGAAAGTACCTGCAGCTGTTTCACTCAGTGGGTATTTGATGTGAAGGATGAATCTCATAGCCAGGCGTTTCTGTCCTGGTGTGTAAGGAGGGGAAGAGTTGTATTGGATGCGCTAATATAAGCTGGTAAATCATGAGGTGTTATCTCATAATTGTATGGAGCGTTTACGGGCCTGCGTCTAAGCATGATTCAGGTCATTAGTGCTCTTGCAAACAGCTTGGATGTCTGGACTGATTCTCAAATGAAGCAAAATGGCCTCTTTACTAAAGGTTTTCTTGAATAGGGGTGTTGTAGGAATGTTTCTTAAAATACCTGGTCTAAGGTTCTTCACAGTTGCCCACTATCAAAATAATCTCTGTGAGAAACTAACATGAGTGCACTTGCTAGCAATCTTACTTATAAGGTAAAACCTGTTACTTTTTAGCATTTTAAAATTTTTCTTCAGTTTTCGTTTCCCTGTTTTTTAATATTTTTATTTATAAAGGAATTTAAATTCCCAGTGACATTGAAACTGTGAAATTTGATTTAAAGATCTGAAACYGGATTTCATAAAAATTCCTTCTGAGGAGGTGTTTTATTAACCCTTTGCCATTACTAGAAAGTAGCTTTTGGTGTGCTAAAAAAAGAAAAGAATCTGGTGCCTCTCATAGCAGTCTAGTAGTAATCATGTATAGCAATATTATGTGCAGTAAATCAGGTTTCTGCTGACAGATGGTCAGGCTTGACAATGAGATTGGTGGTTGGGGCCTTATCTTAGGAACATGGCCATTTTTCACTTACGTTACAGACTTCGCATTATCTCTCTACAGGCTGTGCTTAAGCTTGTCCTTTTCCTTGCTCAGTCATCCAGTGGAATATTAAAATCATGTGTAATACAGTTTATTTTTTTAAATTAGGAACAAATCTGGAGTACAGCTGGATTCCTGTTGGTGCAAACTGCCATGATTTGTGTACAACTTGCAATTGTTTTTATAAACAGGAGGGAAAGTATGCATGCTGTTTGTGCACGGCTGCGTGTTTGCTCAGTCAGCGTTGATATTTTTGTGGTCCTCAAAGGTGGTTTTTGAGTTAACATAGGTCTTTGTGTGTGTGGGGTGCACTTTTTTTTTTTTTTTTTTTCCTCCTCAGTGTTAGTTTTGAGTTACTCTGCAGTGTGGAAGTCTTCATTTTTCTTACAGGCGTTCTTTGTTACAGAGCTTTAGCTTGTAGCTTTGTCACTTGTCGATCTACCTCTTGGTCTGTGCAAGCAGTGAAGGAAAATATGCAACAATTTTTAAAACAAGGTAGAAGATGTTCTTGTACTAAAACTGAAATGGGATCCCTGCCCACACAAGTGAGGTCATTTTTGCTAGAGATCACTGAGGAGCAGAACTGTTTACATATGCTTTGTTAATCAGGTCAGCTTCAATATGATGTCCTTCATTTTTAAGTGAGGGAARAGCGCAGAGATTACAGGGGGTGACTGACACAGGCTATGTTCTAAGGAAGTCCCCTATGGCAAGTTGGAGGTCAGCAGGATGGTTGTGTTAATAATGTTAATATGGGGCTGCCCCTAGGTTAATTAGCTCCTAGAAAGCTTCTCTGTGCTCTGCTGTGCTGGTCCAGCTTGTTGCTTCCTGTCCAAAACTAGCACTGTGTTTTTGCATGTCACTCTATTCCCATGTATAGATACAGTTTATGCATTTCTGGATGGAGTGAATATTTCTTCTTACTTACAGGAATATTTTTAAAATAATCCATTTACTTGCCTGCCTTTATATTTGTATACTCAAGAGAACTATATTCTCTTGAGTGATCTTTTCTGGCAAAATATGGTAATGTTTATTATGATAGCTTTAGTGGATTTACCTGAACTTTCATTTAACTTTGTAACCTGTGTCTGACAGTAGATAGCAGTGGAAGCTTATAGAAGAGTTCATGAATGGGCCAAACTCACAGTGATGCTTCCCAGAATATACTTCCAGGCTGGAGCCAATTTGTGGTCAAGAAATTTCAGCTCAAGAGCTGAGGGTAGTGCCTTTGTATACTTTACTTCTGTTTTAGTCCAGTTGCTTTTTTTGCACTGGTATAAGCTTTGGGTAGCTGCAGTGTATGTGACGTGAAAGTCTACATGTTAACTACACATTCAGCCTGTTCCTGTGGGTTTCTCCAGCACGGGGCCTGTAATTCTTCTGTTGTCATATTTTGTACTCGGGAAGTTCCTGCAGTCCCATAATGATACRATCTGTCTTCTCTCTCCTGCTAGCAGGGCATCTGCATCTTTTATCTGTTTGTTTAACATGTGGATGAACTGTCTAGGAAAAGTGTTTAGTTAGAGAATCCCTTGGGATTGAAGACATGATCTGATTTTGATCCTTATTAGTTCTGGGATCTTATTTTATCATTCTATTGGAAATATGCCACCTTTGACCTGCCCGAAGTCTACTTTAAAGGAAAAATATTTTGGTATTTTTATTGTTTAAACTTTGTGTGGGAGTTTTGTCTCTCTTTCTTGTCTATGTTCATTGCTACTGTAACTAATTAGGTTATTTTAGTGAAGATGTTTATTCCTTTCTGAATTCATTGTTTTGTCTAGTGCTTCTGTTCATTTCCCCAAGTTCTCTCCTGCTTTGTACAGTAAGAATTGTCCAACTGCTGAGGACTGTCTCTGCTGCTTCTGTCACAGTCATTTTCCAATTTGGGGCTCCCCTCCCCTTTCTTTTTTTTCTTTTTCTTTAATTGAAGACTATTTTCCAGAAGTTCCTCATTCCTTCTTTGGTGTGGGTGGATGGGTGGGTGGGTGTGTTTTTCTTTCCCTGAGCAAATTCGTTTTGCTCCCACGGGGTCACATAGTTCTGAAATCCTTGGTAAATCTCCACCTATGAAGTCCACTTTGCAATGTGAGCCATGGACTTTGGGGTTTTAGTTTTATATTACATCTTTCTGGTTTGTATAACTTTTGATCAGAAATTGGTATAGAAAACTTAACTTGGAACCACAAATATCAAACTTGTTAAAAGTGAATTATTTGTTTTCTTTATGCATCTTTAAAACTTAATTATACAAGAATGTTGCTCTATAATTTCATTAAGAGACTGGCTAAGATATGTGCTTGATAGGAGTGATGGTTACGCTTGGAAGTGTAACCTACTAACAAACTAAAGATACCAAAATGCTCTAAGTAGAAATTCTTTCATGAGTTCAGGAAGGCTAATGATGCATTACCATTAATAAAGTGCAGGAACACTCTAGAAAGCTAAGTGATCTCATTGCTGAATTGTGAATCCTGATTTGGATAATGAATCTGTCCTTTATTTTAATATTGATAATTTATAGGATTTATGAAATTTTAAATAGCTTAGAGATCTTGGAGAGTTATTTTCCATTATGATCTTAAAAGGTCTTGAAACTATAATAGGTTTATAACAAGAGGTTGGCAAATTGTTTGAAGATTCACTAATGRTATACACATTTGGGCCAAATGGCAGATAAGGGAAGAAACAAATTTCCTGTGAAATATGAAAACTGGTTGCCTTTTTGGATATAGTAGAATCAGATCACCTAGTTTGTTCCACACTTGCAGAGATATGAGGCTATGAACAAGTTGCACGTGGAAAAGATTGGGAAAGCAGGGAACTTCATTTGATTTGGTCAGCTGGTGCAACCAAAGAAGGGAAAGCAATGAGTGAAATGCTAGTAGAAAGTAAAGAACAACATGCTGCCTGTGCAAACTGTAGAGAACAGTTTTGTATGCTAACTAGAAAGAATTCACAATATTTACAAACCTACCAAAAAAGAAAAAGAAAAAATCAAGCTAACTCCTCCCCCCCACCCCCAAACTCCCACTTCCTATGTATAAGATAGAGGCTGCACAGAATGAAGAACTAACCTTGAAATATGTGGCATAAAGAAAGTCTGAAGAAAAACCAAAGCATTCAAAAGAATTAATATTTTCAAAGAATTTTATTGAAAATATTAATATTGGGATACAGAAAGTGACTTAATATATTACCAAAAGATACTGCATGAATAAAACATGTAGATAAGGTAATTTTGTTGACTTAATGGATAAGAATTGAACATAAAGTCTTATGCTTGACGTTTTTAAGAGACTCTTACAGGTAGCCAATCAGTTTAAAGTTAGAACTTGCCCTAAGTCTTGGACGTTAAGTTGTGTGAAAGTCGAAGTCTTGTTGTGGGAACCTCAGCACAAACAAGGGTTCACTGCCAGAGGAGTCAGAGCTGTAGGTATGTGTGAGGGAAATGCTCAAGTAGGCTAAGTTTCTTCGGCCTGCAAAAAGACACAGTTCAGGGGAATATGGTAAAGGTGTGCAAAACCCATGGTTGGCCTGAAGAGGAGGGATAGGAATTCACTGTTGACATCCTCTTCCAACACAAGAATTTGGAACCAGAAAATGAGGCTGATGGTGACCAGACTGAAAAGAAACAACAGGAGGTGGCTCATGCAGGAGGAGGTAGGTGTGCAAAAGCCTGCATCAGAAGTGGCAGTTGTGAATGCCAGAAGAGTATATGGGTTCAAGGAGACACTGGGCAAGTTTTTGGAAGAGATCTGTTGGAAATCAGTAACTAGTCAGACAAGCACAGGAGGTCCCTTTGAGCTGAAAGGCGTAGCTGGAGATGTGAAGACTGCTTTGGGGGATGAGAAAGTATTGTGTATTTGCCCTGTTCTTACCTTTCCACAGGGTTTTTCTTATGACCACTGTTAAAGAGAGGATATTGGGCTAAGTAGGTCTTTGGCCTGAACTGCTAAGCCATTAAGTTTAATTCAGAGGGAGAGGGTGGTGGTGCTTGAGGGGTCTGTGTGTGTCTCTAATCACTAATAAGAATCTGCATTACCATTTAGCAAGTGGATGCTTTCTTAATTTGTCTCCATTTTCCTAGGCAGAATAGATGTCCTTTTTATTTTCTGTAGTTACCTAAACCAGTCTGATCTTATTCTGTGAAAGTTTTTGTTCTGGCTGTGAAAATAAAAAATAATTTCTTCTGCCATGACCAGTCCCATGCCCGTTTTTTTTGGCCCTTTTCCCCCCCTGTGTTATTGCCTTTCAATCTAACCTGGACTAACAGACTTTCATTAAAGAAGGCTTAATTTGTAAATTCTAATTAAAAAGTCTACAACAGTCTATCAGCATTACAACATATTCTYTGCCATTCTCCGATTTATTCTTGAGATAGAGTTAGTCTTTTTACTTTTGTTTTATAAAAAAGGCCCTCATCCAGTGGTGTTTTTGTCCATGACTTGGGATTCTAGATATTACTAAAGATTTATAGTGTGCCAGCTGAACAGTGTTTTAAAATGAATCAGCAAAAGCTGTGCTGTTATTTTGAAGTAAGATTGGCTCAATTAACAGGGCTTTTGCAAGAGTAGATTAGAATTTAAAATTGAAATTCTGAAATCATTGTGATGGACACCATCAAATATCTGTATTGACTAGGTTTCACTCTTGAGAAATCTTTTGGAAAGTTTTCATGGGGAAGCGAAAGTACTAATCTGAGAGGCAGTCGGATGGAAAATAATCTCTCAGTAGGAATGCCTTAATGAGCAAGCGTTAGATAAAGATACAGGCATAGCAATCGGAGAAAAGGGAAAAGTCAGCTTTGTTGGCATAAGTAAAAAGAGTTCCATTTAAGATGATGGATGATAGATTAACTGAGCTTGCACTACCAGAGCCATAGGTGGGAGGAGAAAACCAAGGTATTAAGGTATGAAGAAATTCCTCAAATATGTGTTTTATCTTTTCCCTTGACTGTTGACTTGTATCCAGACCTTTAAATTTAGAYGTTGGTGTATTCCTTTAAGGATTTTATACATTGTCTCTTTTATAATTTCTAGAAACAATGTTTATTAAGCCATGCCAGCACCAATATCAATTATATAAAATACCATGCATTGCATTTGGGACTTCTATTTACTTTCACTTGTATTTGAATTTGTGGGGGAACTGTTTTTGAGACACGCAAGTTACATAGTTTGGTCATATTTGTACAGGCTTTTCACCTTCCACTTTTAGGACCATTAGAATGACTCTGAGCACAGGTTACCTCATTCATAAATTCGCCTCATGTGAATCTGTACCATGATGGTTTCTTCCTGTTTCTAAGTATTCTAACAAATAGAAGATTAATGAGAACTGTTGTTTTGGTGAATGGCTAGAATTTTTTCTAGCAGAGGTTAAAAGAATGGCTTAGTAAAATGAGATTGTTGATCCATGAAAGCTGGTCAACTTTTTAAGTAAAGAAAACAGTGTTAATATTTATTAATCTGAGACAGATAGCTTTTGTTCTTAAACCTGCAGCTGCTTGTTTGATAAGTAGTGGAAGTCAGTGAAATGCTTCTTACACAGGTGCATCATTTTCTAGTGTTCCTTCTTTCATAATTCCATTGAGAATACTTCTTGGCTCTTAAGAGTTTAAGATGACTGGCTATAACTTATTTTCTTCCTAGTTCATCAATACACTATGAAATGGCTTATGAATCTGTTTTTTTCTTAACTGTTGAAGTTTTCATCAGTTAAAGGCATGTTTAACTATCTTAGCATTTTATCACTACTGTAATAATAGTGCAAAATTGGACCCCTTTAGAATTATAACCCAATATGAACAAAGTTACTTTTTTCTCAGAAATGCTTTGTAAACCACTAAGTGTTTTCCTGACTGTTACTTGCTAGATAATACTTAATCAAAAGACTTTTTTTCTTTACACAGTTTATTGAAGGATTGCTCCAAAAAATGCGTTTTGTAATGAACTTTCTTGCTACTTCTCAAAGGCTTGTTAATACAAACAAAGCATCTTCTTATTTAAGTGTTAGGATACACATAAAAGTGTGCCAGCATATCCATCATATTTCTGTCTTGCTTCTTATGAGTTGTTTATCAATTTGGTGAGGACAAAGTAAGATTACGTTCCAGCAGAGTGATTACCAGCAACATTTTAATAATTTAGTTCTGTAGTTCACAGAGCACTTGCAGCTCTCAAAGGACTTTTAAAAATAAAGTCAGTCTCCTTATAGTCTTCAAACTGGAGAATTCGAGTGCACAGAGTCAAAGCGAACATTGCCCAGACAAGCACAGCCACGACTGTGGGATGCTGGTCTCCGGGTTTGCAGTTGCACCATAAACGTTGCAGATGTCATGAAAGCCCTTTCTAAGTTGTCTTTTCTTAGAATTTACAGTGCTGGTTTTGACTGTTCAGGTCTGTGGTGTAATTTCAGATATATCTGTTTTGCTGGCTAGCCACGATGTGTTTTATTTCATCCTGGGATACCTGACTGGTGAGCATAGGATGGAGCTGAGTGATAGTAGCTGATGCTGGTAGAGGAGAGAAGAACTGGTGGTGGTATACGATCTCCTCCCCTCCCTCCCCCCCCCCTTTTTTTTTCTTTTTAGGAATGTTTTTAGTTATCAGCATGTAAGAACTTATAAATTGTCATATGAAGATGTAAATAGTAAGTTTCCTAGCTTGGTGGGTTTAATTTGCTTAGCCTATTTTGGAGATACCTAATTTGCTTTTCGGCATGCTACATTGAATAAGGGAAAAATATGAGAATTCCGTATCAAAGAAATTTTACAATTAAAAATAGAAAAACAGAGAATGTTGTTTAGCAAATGAAAACCATCAAACTTGCCTAAATCTATGCTCCAAAATGTACTTCTCCAACATAAGCAAAGAAGGCCCTGTCTCCACAATGTGCTGAAAATTCCACTTCAGTAGGCAGAAAAAGAAATGAGCTTAGTCTTCTTGCTTTTTGCAAGCTAAGGAGTCTGAACAATAGTTTACGTTGCTCTGTCCTTAGTCCTGTGCTGAAGAAAGAATGAACATACAGCATTTTAAAGCCAAAGTTACTGTATGTCTGAAAAAGACAATTTTAGCAACTTAGCTCTTCACAAAATAGCACACTTACTGAAGTTTACTTCTTCCCTTTTCTTTTTCCTTCTTTGAGCTTTTCAGTGTTGTCTTTTCCACTGCTTTGCTTTCTGTTATATTATAGTTTGTGGATAGCTTTCTTTTGTTGCACTGTGCTCTGGCTTTCTTCTGCTAAATATATCATCTGAACTTCTTAAAACTAGTGTAGAATGTCTTATTTTAAGCACTGGATTACTGTGAGAAATTGTGTGGCCGTACATACAAGACATAGTTCTTTCTTTTCTTTTTTTTTTTTTTCCCCTGTGAATAACTCAACTTCCATGAAGTTGATGAGTATTTTGACTTTTTCCACTATTCCCTGCAAGATAGTGAATGTCTTCATGGCAAGGTGACCAAAATTTAGAGATGGTTCTGAAGGCAATGACAAATTTTGGATGTTAATGTACTGTATGAATGAATGTCTTAAATTAACTGTAATTGTCTTAAAGTCCCAGATGGAGAACTGGCTGTAAACTCATGAAGACTTACTTTGAGATAAATATGCTATGTTTTTAGCCAGTGCTTAAGTTCTGATGAAATATGCTTTAACCCCAGTGTTTTTCCAGAAAACATTCCACTTGTCAGCAAGGTGGTATGCAAATTTTATATTAACCTTGATTACAAAGATTATGAAAAGCCTATAGCACTCCCCTCCCTGTTATACGGAGGGATCTGTCAAGCAGTCAAGTATAAAATACACTATTGCTAATCAGCTACCTTTGAGTGCCTGATTCAATTTTTCAGAATTACAAAATTAACTTAAATCATGATGTGTAAATAAATAGGTTTTGGATGGTTCTTTTTGTCAAGAGTTTTCTTTTTTAGGATTCTTTTCTATACTTTGGAGACGTAAGCACTTGCTACATGAGAAGCTCAAATTTTGTCGTCTTTTTAACAGCTTTTTGCAAGGTCTTGTCCCTTTCTAAGAAAAATCATGAATATCACACTATCGGGGAGTTGGAAATGATATACTCTCCCACCCCACTGCTCTTAAAATACATTTTTATTCACATGAAAAGTGAAATGAATGAAAGAGGGTTATGGCAGAAATCAGTGATATATGCTGGAAGTAGATGATTAAAGGAAAACAAACTGGTATTACTTTATTTCATTATACAGGTTCTGAAAAGGTTCAGAGTAATAAATTGTGCTCTGCTAGGAATTTCCAGGCTACCCATGAGTGAAAATAAATAAAATAAAAATTATGAAATACAGTATTGAATCTGTATCGAAAGGCTCATTCAGATCTCTGAGGTTCAAAAACTGGAACCCAATCAGTCTCCAAATTTATGTGCCTGGAACAGTGAGTGACAGCAAAACTTTGACTTAAAAGCCTGAACTCATCAATGGTAAGATGTATTGTTAGGTATTTTTTTCTGTAAAACATTGTACACTTCTAGGTGTCTGGATTTTTTTTCCCCCTAATGATGCCCATGTTGAAAAAAAATACAGAGAATTATGAAGCCACGTATCATTTTTTGTCCTTTTTTTGCCCTTCATTATTAGAGCAAGGTGAAATTCTCTAGAGGAAACTTGTTTTCGGTTTATAGCATGGTGTGCACAATGTGTTTTGGGTTGTTTTTTTTTTCCAATGTTTTCTCTTTTTCCAGTGCTAAATGGTGAACAAGCCTGGGGCTGGGAGTAAAGTCCAAAAGATTTTTTTCCATCCAGAGAAGTATCTAATAGGAATCCCTTGCTGACTGGTGTTATGACCTCTTCACAGGGAAATAAATGCCTCATATCTTTTTAATTCTCTCTGTCCTGTATGTACTTCTGTTCTTAGTTTGGACTTTGTTTGACATTGACAAACTGAGATTGTTGCTCTGAAGGAAAAATTATTCAAAATTCAAGCAGAGGGGAAAAAAAGTGTATAAATTCCTCTGCACTAGGATCAAGCTGCAATCAATTATTCAAGGGTCCCTGTATTAAAAAGAGGAAAAAGACCCTGTAGAGTTGAATTTTCCCCTTTTCCAAAAGGTGTTACAGAGGAGTGTGAAGAGCTCCCCGTCTTGCCCCTTCACCCCCTCTCTTGCCCCCCCCTTTGCACAGCCCAGCAGACAGTGCTCCGGGCTCCGAGACAGGAACTGTTGCATTGTGGCCTTTGTGGACATATTATTTTGTTCTATGAGAAATCAGTCTTATTCTCACTCACTTGTGCATCTCCTTCACTGATTTTTTTATATCTTTATGTGCAACTCTTGGAAGGTTTAAAGACTCGGTGTAAAATGTGTTGGAGTGGATTACTTCAGCAGAGTACCTGGGCRAGCTACACGAAACCCTGTGTAATCCTGTAAGTCAGTCTGCTTTTCTTCCTGGTTTGTATGGCCTCAGGGTCTACTAGAGTCTTTTTCATGTGGTCCACGAGACTTTTTCACATATCATTCACTTTTTGGGATGTGGCTCTGCAGCTGGAAACCTTTTCTGTTTTAAGGTTTACAGGTGCTCACTGTGATTTTTGTTGATGGACACACCAGGGTTACTGCTTCTCTGCCTGTTTCTTGACTAAGTCATGATGAATGGAAACCAAAACAGTAGCTCTCCCTTTGCGTTGAGCTGGGGCCGTTCACTAATGCTGGTCAACCGCAAGGCAAAAAGGACAAAGAAATATTTTCCATTCTGATGGAGGAGCCAGGTTTTGCAGCTATCTCTGCTAATGTGGAGTAGAGGAGTTCAAGGTTGTGGCAGTGTCATGTCACTTCTGCAGTTGCTTGCAGTGCGACTGTTGTTGTCTTTACTAGGGAATCTGTATTGTACCTATGTGAGTGAGCTTTAGAAATTTTATAACATCAATTTTTAGTTTTAAGTCATCAGCTTTTTGGTGGGGAGAACAAATTTGACAATTATGGCAAAATGTACACATTGCTGTTCTTGGCAGGCAGTGAATTTGTCTCAGAATCTGCGCTTCTCATTAGGTGTTGTCTGTTGAAAGGAGAAAATAACTTTTGTCAGTTCTCTTTTTTTGAACAGWACAAATTATTTTTGTTTTTATTGTGCTGCATAGATGTTCACTGAGACTGAAATTGCCATGCCACAAGATCTTATCTGTTCAAATACAGCAGATATAAGGTGGTCACCTGGAAGAGGTAGAGGTTTTCTGCTATTTAAGGAATAAAATCACTTGCAAGCAAGGAAAGCATATTTGTTCAGTCTGAATGACTTTATGAAAAGCTTTTTAAGTCTTGTAATGCTAGCCTTCCCTGTGCAGTCTTAAAGTACTGGAAGAGGAGTCAAATGTTAGGGATTTTGTGTTGGCGCAAATGGCGTTCTTGAATGTTAAGATAGAATGAAAAAGGCTTTGTAACTCAGTGGGGGTGTGGGTTTATGGGGGCTCTTCCTATTGCACTGATTTTTGGGGACAGGAGAAGAAATGGACAGAGGTTGGGCCGGATCCAGCAGTAGTTTTCTGGGGGAGTTGCATGCTAGAGTGTGTCTAGCTTGCTCTGCCAGCCACAAAAGAAAAAAGAGGAAGGCATGAGAGAGTATATGGGATCCTTCAGCTGCCAAACTTCAGCAACAAAATACCTTATATCTAGAGCGTGGCTGGTGCCTGATGGCTGCCCTTTGAGCATATACTGTGCTCACGTCATATGGTAGGTTTGATGATTAATTGACTTGGCTGGACTTGATTAACTTCAAAATAGGTTACTTCTTATCTTTAAATAGTAATACCGGTGTTTTGAGTCATTAAAGTCTGATGCCAAACAGCAGCAGTGGAGAAATTTGCCATTTCATCTGAAAATGTTTAAAAAAACAACAACAAAAAAAAACTCCACCACCAAAAGAAAGGTCTCTCCACAGCTTTGTGGGCTTTAAGAAGGGAATGGAGATATCTTGTCTTTGATTTTTTTTTCTTTCTTTTTGTGAATTTAAAGATGTGCATGCTCACATACACACTCTGTCTCCCCTGTGCACACCCTCATTACCTCCATTTTCTCTACCATAGTTTTGTGTGTGAATAGACAAAAAATKAAGACAGTAGTGTAGGATCCTTGCTTCCCTCTTCGTCTGCAGGCGCAGGTGCAGGCCAGGAGGACTGCAAAGCTGGTGCCTCGTGCCCCCTTCCCAGGTGCCCCCGCAGCTATGGCTGGGGAAAGGGGCTGTGGGAGAAGAGTGTTGCTCTTGCCGTGGCCCTGGCACAGGTCCCTTCCCTTCTGTAGTCACGCAGTCCTGGTGCCGTGTTTGGCCTCCTCCTTTGGCAGAACAAATCTCTGCTGCCCTTCACACTGCGCTTGTGAAGAGCAAACCCAAACAACAACAGGTTCCTTAAAAATACAGTGGAGGGAAAAAAAGATCCATTTCTTTCCACAGTGATAAAGCAGAGGGCTGACAGGTTCCTGTACTGTGTTTGTAGTGTTAATTTTTTATATAAGTCCTAAAAACAGGCTAACAATCTATTGTTCAGTTTTCCACTGGTGTTAGTGAGGGAAGTATGAAGCTACCATGTCAATCAACAATTTCTCTTACTTATCAACTGAATTTTTAAGCTATTTTGTAATGTATTGAAAACTGTGATGTTATCAATGTGTCAGTGTTTTCTTTCTTTTTTTTTTTTTGATACGGGTTAAAATGTCAAGAAGGTGGCAATGCATTGGAGTCAGATTTGTATGTTACAAATGAATACCTTTCTGTAAGATTGTAAGATATTAGATCTTGACACCAGGCAAATTGTGTTTTGTGCAAGTTAACATTTAGAAATCACAGAGCAAAGTTGGAATTTGCATGGCTGGCATATTTCTGTTTTAATCAAAAAGGGCAAATGCAAAATCTGGTAATGGGTCTGCATGTACATGCATGTATGTGTCTGCATGCATATAGTTTTTACTTTTCTTTTTTAAGGATAAAAGAATGAACCTTAAAGTAAAACATCATCTTTGCTTGTGGACTGGTTTGTGAGATGCTTAACACCATATATATTTGAACAATGAAAGGGAACAAAGTTAAATCATAGTTGTCTGTTTTTTTCCTTAAGGAGCCGCAAAATCAGATGTACTTATCTTTTTATAGTAGTGAATTCAGTCTGAATGCATTGCTCGAGTGTTGATTTATTACTAACTTGCCCAAAGCATAACATGTGGAATAACTAATATATTTCAAAAAGCTATCTGGCTCTTTCAGTTTTATGTCTATCTCAAGATATCTTGGAGAAATAGAACATGGCATGCATTTCAATATATTATTTGTTTACATATGTTAGATAAATATTGTATAGTGCTTTGAAGGAGAAAAATATGTTAAGTAGATATTTTGTCACAACAAAAAAGTCTAACTAGACAGTTGCTTCAGCTGCAGCTTTATAGAGTCATCAGTTAGGTTCACTATATTTGATTGAAGAACTGCCCCAAAACTAGCATTTTTTTTCTTTTTCAAAATTTGAACAATTTATGATTTTAGTAAATTTTTCATTTTACTGAAGTTTACTTTTTTTAATTATTTCTGTCAAGGGTGCTGTGTGTGGTAAAACAATATTGAAAAATGTGCTTGCGTCAAGACCTTGTTGACCTGTGGTCTGATATAAAGTGGAGAAGCCTGTTAAAATACAGATGCTGTAGTGTTTCCCCTTTTGAAGTTGCAGAGCATTTTATTTTGTGTATGTGTATTTCTTGCTCATTCTCAAAATGGAGTGGCAACATCAGTAGTATAAACATTAAGCTTAGAGGTTTCTTCCTGTGTGAATCTGAAAATTTCCGTGTAGTACAGGTAACAGATACTTTTTATAACCCCATTTAGAGTTATAATTTTGCTCAAAGTAAAGGTATGACTAAAGTAAGTGATTTTCCCAATATAATTAGATTCTTGATAATATTGGGTAAACTGGCTGCCCATTTTTTAATCCAAAATAATTTTGCTACAGTAAGACTGCTACAGTGTTAAAACCAGTTCTGCAAGTGCTATGTGTGGTTAAGATTGCAATCCATTCTATAGAACTCCTCAACGTCTACGGAAACCACATATTGGTAACTTTATTTAACAGGCATTATTTGGCTAACACTCATTTCAAATCCTTTTACTTTCACAATAATCTTTTCTGATAAGTTTGAGGGAAAAATACTTGGGTTGGGCCAGGATGGAGGCAAAACACAGGACATTAAAAAGAAATTAATGGGGTGTAGTTTCACAAATACTTCTTGGTGGCAGTGCCAATATAAGCAATTTCTGCCGTCTTCTCCCTGCTTCTAATTTGTTCCTGTCTTTATGCTACCCTCTACCTTGCACCAGGTAAAGCACTTGTGGGGTTTTTAGGTGAATAGCAGTAGGGAACTTGCTTTTTTTTTAATTTTTACTTTTTAGCAAGATCAGCTCCCTGAGGTGTTTCACTGTGCAGCCGCCTAAGCACTGGTGCAATGCCCAAGGAAGGGGATGGCACCTAGAAGCTGCCGTAGGTGCTGGCTGCCTGCGCTGGCAAAGTCAGGACGGCTTCCAAGCACCTCACTGCGATGCAGTGATTTGGGTGAGCTGCGGACTGGCTTGTGCTGCCCTGCCTCTTCTCCTCGGTGCGCTTTGGCTTCTTGCCAGAGTGGATTCTCCCCCCAACTAACCAAGCAGCAGGAATACAAACGTGTTTTATGCCAGATGAGTGGGTTGAGGAGGCGTGTTGGAAAGTCTGCTGATTTCCTGAAGGGGCGAGAGAGAGGAGCAGGATTAAAAAGCCGGGATGGGAGGAAGCGAGCGGGTGGTTTGGTTTGGGGGCGAGGGGGCTTCAGCACTGCTGAGCCAGTAGGTCAGCTCTCCTGTACCTTCAGCACCCTGACCCATGCTTGCTTGACCAGGGCCACAGCAAGGCTACCCGAGGCTGGTAACTTGGCATGTCACTCAGTAAGTCATCCTTAGCAATTTGCACTAAAGCAAAAGGCTTGTTTCCACTTAAGATTTGAGAGGTTCTTTTCTCAGGTGTGGTTTGTAGAAAAGCTGATGCTAATGCTGTTAGAGGCTGCACTCTCCAAGATTAGTTCAGGCGTGTCTCCGGTTGTCTTGTCGGAGGAAGGAATTTTCTAAACCTGAAACAAATGCACACTGCTGCAGGGCTTTTTCTCAGAAATCTGCAGGCAGATGCAGAAGTGATAAATCGCAGGAAAGGCTCTGAACGTGCGTGGCAGCAGAGTGTGAACTGTGGGCACTGGACACCTCGTCCAGCGTCAGTGCCACGCTCAGAGCCTCGTCAGCAGTCAGGAAGCTAAGGGCCCATCCCATCCTCTCTGCTGGGCAGAGCCGTGAAGAGGCAAAGAGCTGGACTGTGGGCCAATCCGAGATGATCATAGTCATAAACTGAGGGAGAGTAGGTTTTGGTGTGGCTTGGTGGTCTCATAGATGCACTTGACACTGTGCAGAAAAGATGTTATAAGATACAGTTTAGCATTTAAACATTCAATGGGAAGTGAGCAGGAAGGGAGGATTATTAATGGAGATTATTATTAGCTGCTGGAGTGGTAACAACCAGAAGATGAGGGCAGTGAGTACAGAGAGGGCAAAAGAAAATTATGACTTAAGCTGCAACTTAAGCTATCAGTAAGAGGGAACAGACCTTTCTGGAGGCAGTTTTTATTGGCCAGTTAAATTGCCTCTTAGAGGGCTGGTCACTACAATAATTGAATGTGTGAATAGTTGTAAGGCATATTTTAGAATATATTTTTGGAAAAAATTGTTAATAGTTAGATTTCAGGAATTATATATCAAAATAACAATAAAAACTGCTTTCTTGGGTGTTGTCAGTGTGCTTAATGTGTTTATTTACCTCAAGTATGAATTTGGCAATAAAGTGTTTTGAATCAACTAAAAATTTTGATCATCTGGTTTTGATAAAAATGGGAAGCAGGCCAATTTCACACTGTAAAAATTAGGAAGTTTCATAATTTGAATATTTTTTTCATAGACTCAGTTTATTCCAGAGAGAGACTAGAGCCAGATACTTATGTCTCCAAAGGACACACAGGTAAAGTCTGTAGCTGGGAATTGAATTTGTCTGTGTAAAAGCCTTGAATTCAAATAAATGTTTTGGACTTCTTGGAGATTGCTACATCAAGATAAATCTGAATACATGAAAAATGATCCAAGCCTAATAGATATTAAAGGTGGGCTTTCCATTGGCATCTCCCTTATAGTTTAAAATCAGCATAGTTTATTAAAGAAGGTGACACAGTTTGTATTTAAATTAAAACATGACTTAATTTAACTGCTCCACTTTCATTAGTTTAATTATTATAATTATAAATGTAGTAAATTTTCATGGTGTACAAAGGAGCACTAAAACAGATCTTAACTGCTTCTCTAAATTCTTTGTTTTCATGTAAATATTGTGATTCCAATTGGTGCACTTTTTACCAATGTTGTTTAATGCTGAGATTTTTATAGGTGTTTCCTCCTTTAGTTGCACAGTGATATTTAAGCGATACTTAAAGTTTACAATTAAGAACCGTAGAAGCTGTTTTATCTCTGTTCKAGGATAGTTACAACATGAAGTTAACAATTTAGGGGATGGGGAAAAGATTTCGTTATAAAGCTGACACATATTTTCTGCAGAAATATGCATTGCATTCGGGAAGAAAAGATTTTTGTAGGTTTATGCTTTTTTCCCCCCGCAATATTTTCAATAAATCATGAAGAAAGGGTGCTGAGTGATTGTTCTACAGTAATGTTTTTCAGAAAAAGATTAATATTCTTCTGACATATTCCAGAAAGTATTTTCACAGATCCTATTTAAAATAAAATAGGATCTGCAGGTTTTATTGGCAAATCCAGATGAGATTATTGGTGTGCTTTAATCTGTTTTCATTTATTGTTGTTTCCTTTGCTAGCTAATGTACTTAAGCTTTGATTTTCTTTGCTTTAGGAGGACGTATCAAGTGGCTGCCATTTAATATAAATTCCCACATAGCAGCTTGAAGTAATTCCTATTTACTTACCTGCATTCCCATGGCAGGTAGTGGTAATTAAAGTTGCCTTTAAAGATGATGTTTTAGTTTCTCCTTTAGGCTTTCTTCCCCAAGCCAATTAAAATGAAAAATACCTTCATTGTCATGCCCCCCACCTTCCCCAGTTGCTATGTTATCCCTTCTCTTTCTTCCTTACTCGGTAGTAGCTTCATACACAGCCTAAGATACCTTTTCTGCCAAATTACACAAGATTCAAACTTCTGGCAGCTTTCTTCTGCCTTGTCCTCCTCTTTGTCTTGTACTTAATTTGCAGATTCATCATCTGTATTACAGTGTTCAGTATTTTAGTATTACAAATAGATCCTCACTATTTGCCCCAACTGAGAAATTTGCTCCAGACTTGCTTACTTTTCTATAAAAGGGCTGTTCTTACTGTACTTTTTTCTGAGGTGTCTTTTTAAGAATGATTCATATTGAACCAATGGGCTACAGCTTGGTACAGACCAAGCAAAAATGTGGTCCCAGAATCAAATAAGAATGCAGGTTGGGTCACGAACTGCTCCGTTTGTTCTGGTGAGCTGCAGCATCCCAGAACATCCATTTCCTGAATTGTAATGTAAACTGTTTTTAAGAACTGTTCCTTGATAGCCAATTTAGATATTTTATAGACCATTATTTTAGTCATGTCTTGCAGGCTTATATCCATTACTGAAATTAGCCCTTTAGACTGTTTGGTAACACATATTTGATATCTAAATGCATCAGTGCACTGGCTCTCAGTTGTCAGTGTTACCCAGAAAAAAAGATGAGGTCGGATGTAGAGGTGTACTGTAAAGCTAATGATCATACAAAACTGGGAGGAGTGGCTGATGCACCAGAGGGCTGTGCTGCCATTCAGAGAGACCTGGACAGGCTGGAGGGCTGGGCAGAGAGGAACCTCAAGAAGTTCAACAAAGACAAGTGCAGGGTCCTGCACCTAGGGAGGAACAACCCCCTGCACCAGAACAGGTTGGGGGTTGACCTGCTGGAAAGCAGCTCTGCTGAGAAGGACCTGGGGGTCCTGGTGGACAACAAAGTGACCATGAGGCAGCAATGTGCCCTTGTGGCCAAGGCGGCCAATGGTATCCTGGGGTGCATCAGGAAGAGTGTTGCCAGCAGGTGGAGGGAGGTGATCCTCCCCCTCTACTCAGCCCTGGTGAGGCCCCATCTGGAGTACTGCGTCCAGTTCTGGGCTCCCCAGTACAAGAGAGACGTGGCACTACTGGAGAGAGTCCAGCGAAGGGCTACAAAGATGATTAGGGGACTGGAACATCTGTCATATGAGGAAAGGCTGAGAGAGCTKGGCCTGTTTAGCCTGGAGAAAAGAAGGCTGAGAGGGGATCTTATCAATGTGTACAAATATCTAAAGGGAGGGTGTCAAGAGGATGGGACCAGACTCTTTTCAGTGGTGCCSAGCRACAGGACRCGAGGCAACGGGCACAAACTGAAACACAGACACTTCCATCTGAACACGAGGAAAAACTTTTTCACTGTGAGGGTGACAGAGCACTGGAACAGGTTGCCAGAGACGTGTGGAGTCTCCTTCTCTGGAGATATTCAAAAGCCGTCTGGACAAGCTCCTGTGCAATGTGCTCTAGGTGACCCTGCTTGAGCAGGGGGGTTGGACTAGATGATCTCCAGAGGTCCCTTCCAACCTCAACCATTCTGTGATTCTGTGACCAGTACCTTCCCAGTGAAATCAAACCTGACACAGCTATATGAACCCAAGTCAGGAATAAAACATGGTCAAATTGCAGTACAGCTTGACCACTGACAGACAACTAAATTGATAGGGTGGAACTACAAGTTTCAGAAGTGCCTGAAGTCAGCTGTGCTAATGGTGTTACGAAAGCAGAAGAGACCCAGTCTGGCCTCGGCTGTTCGAGTGGGTGCCACAATCAATATGCAGGTTTGCTTAGCAGAACACTGGGGAGATGGACTTGTGGTCCCTGTATGTCATCTTAGTCCATCAAAGGACTCGTATGCAGTTATAGGAAGCTCAATACATAGTCGGAAGATAAAGGGATTATTTGTAATACTAAGGCAACTTGCATGCTGAAAAACATTTTTGTTACAAACTGTTTTAACTTAGCGTGCATCTTCATGCAGTGAACCATGAGAATTAATGAGAGTTTATTTAAAAATAACATAATGAGTATGTTTCATATGTTTATCTACTGTATGAAACTGGAGCCGTAACACTTAAGTTAACGTGCCATATGTAATGCTAGTTCACAGCTGTGAGACTTAAAACAGGGTTTTTCACCAATTATGAGCAGTGTAGATCAACTTAAGTTGCACTTAGCATCTATATGCCTTTAAACTGCTATATATTCTGGTATTCTTATGTGCCCTTTGAACATACACGTTGAAAAAATAGTTAACTATTGTTGCCTTCTGGTCCAGATGGCCAGCCAGTATTCAGGGCTTTTCTGGGCTCCTTTCAGGAGAGGTTGAGTTTTAGAAGTCAGGGCCATGCTGTCTAGCTTCAACTCAGAATCAACTTCAGCRGTGTCCTGTGCGTTGTATTTTTGTTTGGTTTTCATCTTGGTGAACAGAAGTCTTCAGCTTCTCTTTGTTTTCTCCTGAAAAATTCTCACAGGACGGCAGTTGACATCTTTCATCTTAGAAGCTCATTCACGAGCAAAAAAGATCATTACTCCAAGTGTGTGGATGTAAGTAGTGTGCAATCATGTCATCTTGGTTCAGATTATTTTCACTTACTCAAGAGGCCAAGGCAGGAAAGGTCTGAGATGACAGTAGTGCTAAACTGAAAGCTCATCTAAGCTGCAAACATTTTACACTTTGTCATTCAGAGTCAGTTGAACTATAGTGAAAAAGCAGTTACTTCTCTCAAGATAAAAGAACCTTTTGGTAGCGATGTGACTTTTTTTTTTTCTTTTTCCAATAGGTTTAATCTGCTTTCCTAAATTAATATGAAGCATACCAATGAAAAAGCTCTGTTAATGGCTATGTGTATCTGCCCACATAGCTACACTTGTTAGACATGTAATTTCTTCTTCCTCCAATTCCTGAAGGACAAGACTGTGCTGACAATTTTTAGAGTGTGTAGATAGTGGTGAATACATAAGTAGATTCTTTTCCGATAAAGAACGTGGATGGGTCTATATTTACTTATGCAAGAGAACACATTATTGAGTGGTTCTTTATATGGGCATTCTTATTTCAGAATATCATATTTCTATGCACTTTCAACCATTAGCTCAGAATGAATGCCCTCACCTTGGACTTGCAAACAGCTGTCCTGAGTAACTCTCCATGTAGACAAGACTGTAATCTTTCCTGATGAATATAAATACATATTTATCCAAGTATCTGAAGCTGTTAACAGATGGCAGATGGAAGTAAAAACATATCATGTGTGCTGCTGCTTCTTTCTGCATTCTTCCCTCCTCCTCCATTTGGGGAAACCAGACAGAGARTTATCATATGTTCTTGAAAAGTGGATGCAACTGCTCTGCCAATGAACTTTCAAACAGCTTGCTTTCAGCAAGAGAGTTCTAATGTTCTCATGTCTTTGCAGAGTTGGAAAATGTTAAATAACAATTCTGAGAAAAAAAACATTACAGCAACCCCTTGTCAACTATTCAAAGTAGAATATAGATATTCACAAGAAAATGTCAATCAGTATGTGAAGTGATTTTTGTCCATTTGAACAGAGAAGTACTTAGTTCTCCTGATGTTATAAGATGTTAAAATACTGTACAGAACAGTGATTTTTGTGCAATTTTGAGGGAGTTATGGGTTCTTGAATCCCTAATTATTATTCTGAGGGGACCAGGGAAAACCTTCTACCATTGAAGCATATTGAACAATTTTTTTTTACATTTTGAAGTTTACCTAAGATGATGAGTCATTTGAAAGTACTAGTGCTTCTTTTTTAATAAGAAAAACTTTTGGGGAGATTGAGGGCGATAGTAATTTGAAAGATAAAACACTTTTGACATTTCTTTTATTCCCATCTCCTAAAGTTAGTGTGAGCTGCAGTTGCTCTTCAACAACTTGCATAGTGGTAGCTTCCCTGTATGTTTAACTTTTCTGGTTCACTGGGGTCTTGTTTGCTTTTTTGAAGTATTTCGGTTTTATATTACTTTACATGATAACTTTCTTTTTTCATTTGAAAGAAAGGTTTAGTAAACAACATTGGATAAAGATGGTAGGAATGGTTCAGTGATTTCATTGTTCTGCATCTTCCCTAAATTAGAGCATGTCTTCAGAGAAGTAACTCTTTAGCTTTTTCCATGAGAAGGCTTCATTCACCCGCTTATCTGGTCTAAGGGGCAGGAAACCCTGTGGGTATAATTTAAAGGAGGAGAACAGCGCAGACGGATTAAAATTGACAGAAGACTGATGTTCGGAAGTTCTAGGAGTTGCTGTTTGGACTGGAGACAATAACTTCACTTACTGAAGGAGTAGGAAAACTATTAGGATCATTGCTGTAAAATGAGGAAGTTGAGCCTGCCTTGGGTTTCATATAAGTTAATGTTCATGTTCCCCTAAACACCATCCCCAGTATGGGTCAGCCAGAGTCATCTTAGCCACAGATAGAAGTCAGCATTTCCCTGTGTTTAGTAGGGAAATATTGCCTGTTCAGAAGGAAATATGCAGTTGCTTAGTTTGTAATTCCAATCTTGTTATTGTCCTGAAAACATAAACTTGTTACAATTTTAATATATTTAACGTAGTTTTTTCTGCTTGCTGGAAATGAGGGCAGTTTTACCAGCTCAAGAGCCTGGCGAGCTATATTTGTGATTGTGCAGTGCCACTGCTCGCTGTGTGCTCACTTTGGCATTTATTGGACCAACAAGCTGATTTAACTCATTAGATTGGCAAAATAAAAAACAAAAAACCCCCCAAAACTCACCCAGCAAAAAAAGTGGGTGGAGCCAATTCGATTTGACTTCTGGTAGGATTTGACAAATTTTTACACTGGCAATAAGGCAGGGAGTGGACTATACAGGCAGCAGCAATGAGATCAAAGAGTGAAGCCTGCCCTTGCTGATGTCAGGAAGGTGTTAATTGGGTCAGCTGCTTGTTAAAATGTTGCCAAAGTTATCCAAACTTGAGGAAAGTCCTTTTTCTTTGGCTTTGAAGTTTGTGTGTTATAATTCATTAGCCCATTTAAAAGATGTATTTTAACTTGTCTGCAAATYGCAAGTGTTTCTTAACATGATCAAAAGCTGAAAATTCTAAACTTGTTGCAATAGTGACACTTGTTAAGCATATGAAGGATCTAAAATTACCTCCATGAATAGCACATGTATTCTTTAATATTTCTTTACAGTGTTTTATGGTGCAGGTTATAATCTCCTCTTAGGGTTCTGAAAGAAGTACTGTTTCATACTTTTATATTTTAAAAACTGAACACTGTGTTAACAGGTGACACTTTTTTTTTAATGTGTACTGTTTCACAGAGATACCTTAATAGACGTCAGTCATTGTCTTAAACTGTTCACTTTAAGAACCTTGCCCCATGTTGAAAAGGGCTTCACAGTGCAGTTGGACTGGTTGCTCTCAGAAAATTTCAAAAAGGTCATTTAAATCTGATGGATCAAAATAATACCAAATTGCATATATTGATCTGGAAAAATAATTTTCACTGTATGTCATACCACTATGCTTTTAAAGATAGTCTTCACTTTTCACTTTTTTAAGGCTTTGACACTCAAATTGCTATTGTACAGCGTTACTATTACCCTCTAAAGTAATAGTAACTACTACTATCTAAGGTTTCTTTTCAAAAAAACTTAAAACCTTTAAAAGCATTTGGAAGTAGCACCCATCATGTAGTAAAGATGGGAATGCTGATATGTAATAAACTATAATTAGCAGCTTCTTTCATAAGTTTTCAAAATACAGCTTTAAGTGCGTTTTTCATATTCAGAATGTAAAAAGAGACAACTCCAGTGCTGAAGCATGTTTGTTACATGTGGAGAAATTGCATTCCTGTCCCTCCTTGAAGAATGCTGAAGGACTGAAAAATGGAGTGTTGCAGTAGACAACTGCTGTGGCTTGCTTGTGGTAGACGAGATGCCAAATCCATAGTTTAGATTAAGCGTCACTTTTGATTCAAGGAACATTAGTGAATACAATAACTGAAAACCAGTTTCTCTTGGGACCTTTCAGAGAATTTAATTATTATCAACTACTTTATCTAATGACCTTCTATCATTATGGCCTGTTACACTTTCTCCAATGCACAGAAGCTTTTACTCTGGTGTTCAGCCATATTAATTATAATCATCTTTGTCATAGTAACCAAGTCTTTATAATGTTTTGTTGCTAAGGATTTTGTTAAAGTGAAGATAAAGTACACTTAATTGGGGATTTTTTTGTTAAAATGAAGATGAAGTACACTTGATTAGGAATTTTTTTAATTAGTGTGACTTCTCATGAGCTTGCTTTTTTTCCTCCTTAGTTTTCTGGCACACAATTTTCTGTTGAATCCATAGGTTCATTTCTACATTTTATTTCCTCTACTAACATTTTAATAAAGTGTGAGAAGTACAGAAGAAAAAATACTAAACTCCTTGAGAAATAGTCCAGTAATATTCTGTCTATTCATAAGAAGATATTAGTGGAATCTTTTGCTCATAAGCAAATAGCTCACTGTAAGAGCTGTAACTAGGTGCAAGGGATCTGCACCAGTTTGTTCACAGGGTGGCATCAGGCTTTCAAAAATTTGAGTCAGTCCCCTAAAAGCATAACATGATGACTTTCAAAGAAGCCCCCTTGAAAAGTGAAACACACTGTGAGCCTGGTTAGGAGAAGTATTATGCTAGGACTTTGCTCCTGACCTGACCTGGGTAGTGACCGCTAATGATATCTGCTATGCTAATAATACTGGCAGATAGAGTAAATATTAAGGTGCAATATGGAGAGTAAAATTGCACTCCTATAAATGGTTATTTCTTGAGGTTACTAGTTAGAAAACCTACTGAACAGAAACCTAAGTCTAGCAGAGGACCAAATTCAAAATATTATCATCTGCCTAGCTATTCCATAGGAGTGATCGTGTTGCACTCCAGTTCAGCATCCTCACAGGAGTGAGAGTGTCTCCTTTCTGCAACTACAACAAAGGAAAGATTGTACATTGAAAGGAGCAGCTAAAGGTTAAAGTAATTGCAGGTGATGTGGACCAACCCTCCTGTGCAAGAGGGGTCAGGAATAAATGTAAGAGGACCAGGAATATCCCAGTGCCACTAAAATCTAAAGCTGTCATGGTTTTAAGACCAGAGTGAAGGTGGCTGTTACAAGTAAAATGAGATTTTTTAAATAGCGGAAGTCCTGTCCTAATGAGAGTAACAAAAAAGGGAATGAGATTTGACAAGTTAAATGTAAAACACTAACGCAGCAGGCCCCAAATGTTAAAGACTGAATTAAAAATGAAACCACCGCCCACCTCTTCCCCCCCTCCCCATGTCAATCAAAAATGGAAAGCCTGAGAAAACTAAGAGCAGCAGAGGGTTTAGGTGTAGTAGGAGTTCTCAGGAAGGGCAAAACCATTGCAAATTAAGTTTTTGCATTAGTATTTCTTGTAGAGCAGCTTATCAGGGTTTGCACGCTGGAGATCTATTTTATAGGGGGAGGTCAGAAGAACTGTCTCAAATTTAAATATAGGAGAAGAGCTATTAGAGAAAAGTTGTAACATGAACATTGAATTGCCAGGACCAGGTGGAATTCATCTTAACTCACATATCAAATTGCTGTGCTGATAGTATTTAAATCAACTTCTGTATAAGAGAAATAGAAAGGAATACATGTAATACTGATCTCCCTCTTTTCCTTGAAAATGGGAAAACTCTAGATTATAGGTTTCTTTGCTTAACAAGTTGGTGGAAACAAAATTAAAACAAGAGTAGAATTAGCTGAGTCATAAATTAAGTGTACAGAAATGGGATATACTGGAGTTGGCATGGCTTTTATAGAAAGATATCATGCCTTATAGATTTTTGAGTTCCTTGAAAGGAATCATGTGGAAATGTGTAAGGATGATTCAGTTAATATTTCTGTGGATTGGATAAAAATTTTTGACTAAGGTTCTTTGCCAAGACTTAAATTTACTTACTGTGAAATATAACAAAAGGACAGCTAAGACTTTAGTCGCTTATAAAATAGGAAATTATGTGTAGGAATAAAATATGTGGTCATATGATGGGAAGGTGAGAGGAAGAACTGCTATTGGCATTTCAAAGGGATCTCCTGGAAGCTGTGCTGTTCATCATCTTCACAGATGAATTGGAAAAGGGATGGTTAAGGAAGTGGCAAACTTTTTCAGATAATTCAAAATTATTTTGGATGCTGAAAACCAAGATTGTCTGTGAAGAGTTGCAGAAATGTCTCTTCCAGACAAAGAAGAACATACTAGATAAAGTATAATGACAAAAATGTGGTGGAATAAATGATGGACGGGAGCGAGACCTCCAAGTCATAATTTGTACCTCATGATGATCACAGACAAGTCAGCTGTTGCCAGCAGGAAGGAGGTATTGGAGTCATTGTGGATAGTGCTGTGAAATCTCATTGTTCAAAAGGGTAGTCATAAAGAAAAGCAGAACATTAGGAATTGCTAAGAAAGGAATAAGAAAGAAGGAACAAAACACAAAACATCCAAGTGGACTAGTAATGCACATACGTCTGGAATTAT
This sequence comes from Apteryx rowi, assembly GCF_003343035.1. Taxonomy (NCBI): domain Eukaryota; kingdom Metazoa; phylum Chordata; class Aves; order Apterygiformes; family Apterygidae; genus Apteryx; species Apteryx rowi. The sequence continues at coordinate 65,816 of NW_020449431.1, read as the reverse complement.
ATGTGCAATTCCCCTTTAGAAAGGCTGTAGTAAAAAAGCCTAAAAGGTAAAGTTACATTATAATTTCTGTTCAAACTTGGACAAGAGAGGCTTGAGTATATCAAAGTGAATAAAATTATGAATGACATGGGAAAGATTATTCACTGGAGCTCTCCAAATGTGAAAATAAGTTGAAACTATCACAAAGGTGTTTTTAAGCAAAAAACCAGTCAAACAAAAAAATTGAAGTACTTTTTCCAGAAAGTATTTAATTAAACTGTAGAACTTGCTTCTGTGGGAAGTTTTGAACACCAGATTATAAATGGGTTCAAAAAGAGATCAGACAAATTAATGGAACAAACTTGAAGAATGACGCAGGCAGACAGGCAGACATTTAGAGTGGCTTTTCTCTAGACTAGATTGTAATCTACCAGAAAACTGGAACTTCTTTCATATCTTCTAGGCTGATCGCTTTCTTTATATCTTCTTTACCTAATCCTAGGTGAAACCTTGCCACTCACAGAAGAATTATGAGTTAGCAATATTAGACTTTGATAATTGTATGATTTCAAGGGCAGGGTGTTTTATGAAAAGCATACCACTGATCTCGAGACTCTAGAAAATTAGCAGAACTGCTATCCAGTATTCATAGCCTTATTGGGAGAGTTTGAGTGGGATTTATAGGATGCTATCAAACTTGTAAATAACCTCATACTGAACACTTCCTTATGCAGTCCTGCCATTCTGAAATCTGTTAGATATAGTTAATGCCTGTATGATTATGACTATCATAAAGTAGTTGAAAGACGCAGTGTAATGGATATTTGTGCAACATGAGGTGGGGTGGTTAGCCGTGTCTAAAAAGACATTTTACTGTGTTTCCATAGCAAAATCTTCTCTCCCCTAGTTCCTTCCCAAACATTATTATTAGCTTCTTAGGTATTTTTGTGCAAAATATGCTTGTTTTTATCAGTTCAAGAATTTTGAATAAGGTGGAGGAAAACAATTTTTGGAACTGTTGGTCCAGCAGTCAGTATTAACTGAATATTTGGTTTGCACCAAAAGTCTAGTTATTTTCCTTTTCTAAGAGACTATTCTGTCTTGCCGTATCTTTCTTCACAGAATTCATGGGCTTTGATTTATTTTCCCCTCTGGTTTTATTTAAAGTATTTTTAATTTAAGCTTTACTAGTTTTCCTCTTTTAATACTTAAAATTTTGGTTTGGTCTGTAGCTTTAAGGTCTGTTTCCCTTTGAATGCTGAGTGAACCATTATAGGAGTATTTCTAATAGCACCAGTATTTGAAACCATGCCTGCCATACAGCCACACACACTGTGGCTAAAAAACAAAACAAAACCCCCAGACAAAACAAAAACAACTCCCCAGACTTTCATGACAGGAAATACTCCCTCAAGAGCAGGAAATATGGTGACTGTTGCTTCTTTCAAATGTGTATTTCATAATGGTTGAAAAAGGAGTATTTTCTTGCCATTTGTGGTGCCTCAGGTAAACTTCACTATAAACACTTTTTTAGTGTAGTATTGTAATATAGTAAAAAAAAATCATTCAAGTTAATTTTTGTCTGTTTATATTTGGCAACTTTAACAACAATTTTTGTTTGACTCCTAGGTTTATGTATAAATGCAACATTCATCAGAGTGTGAGGAGCACTGTTAGAATTATACTTTATCTTAGCACTCACATTTTGACAATGAAAATTATATTTTGAGTCAGAATGCAAAAAGTTTGGAGCTTATAATTTGGAAAGTTCATAACACATCTTAGACATAAACCGTCTTTTACGAATATATGACATCCATATATAGGCAAAAGAGACCGGAAGCCACTCAGATATCAAAGTGGTACAAGTGAGAATAGTTTAGTGTACTTTTTCATTTTTAAGCCATGTAGAAGAAAGGCAAAGTTGATTACTCTGAATTTTTTCAACCTTTACGTAACTCAAAATAAATTCTAATCTAGAGGAATCTTCAGATATCAAACACTGTCCATGTTGCTGAAAGCAACATGGCTCCATAGCTTCTTTCTTCAGTATGCTAGAGAGGAGGTCTCCTTGAGGACTGTAATTTCTGAAACTCTGTTTTTATAGTCTTTGATCCTGAAAGGGCAAGTAATAGAATAGTTGTTCCTCTCATTTGGTGTCCCATAAGTAATCATACTGAGAAGGAAAAAATCGTATGGAAATCATCAGCTTTTATTCTCACTGTCATCCTGTTGACAGCTTTTTCTGGTTAAGGAAACATATGCCTCATTAGCTAAAAGCTGGAAACCACTGAACTGCATCTTAGAAGGGCAAACATCATTAAGAAATTAATACAGCTTGGGATATTTCCTCCTGAATGATCAGAAATCACTGGATGACAGTCTCCTCCTTTTATGTGGGTAAAATTGGATTCTGACTCCCCTCCATCTCTCTCCATGACTGGCTTTCACAAAGTATATGTGCATGTGGATAAGCATAGACATGCAGTATACTTCCTAACAGCACAGTGAAAAGCAACCTGCAAACCAAATAGATACAACTACCTAAAGTTTCCAGTGCTGAATTTGAATCTACTACCTAAAAGGACGTTATAGGGAAGACGGAGCTTGTGTCCTTCTGAGAGGTGCATGGGAAAAGGATAAGAGGCAGTAGTTATGAGTTGCAACAAAAGAAATTCTGAGTGGATATAAGGAAAAATGAGTAGTTGAGCACTAGAGTGGGTTGCCTGGAGAGGTGGTGGAATCTCCATCCCCAGTGATTTTCAAAACTTGACTGGATAATCAAATTGGTTGTGGCCTTAACTTTGAAGTTGGCCTGCTTGGAGCAAGTGGTTGGACTAGATGATCTCCAGAGGTCCCTTCCAACCTAAATTATTCTATGAATCTATAAAGAAAAATCTTCTTATAGCACCTTCAACTACTTGAGTTTTTTTTTTTTTTATGAGAGGAGGTAATGACATACCCAAATGGTAATCCTTGATGTACACTGTTTTTGTAGACTTTTCTTTATTAAAGTCTTGAGTATTCAAAAGCAACTACGATTTGGACTTGGAAGCTTCTAGAAAGAGATGTTGTCACTCTTCTGTCCTTTCATGGACAGAGTTGGTGTGTGGAATCACAACTCTTATCTTGTCTCAGCATTTCATGTTTTGGACCTTAGTGCGCTGTTAGCAAAGTTACTCTAGGGTGACTCTTGGGTGCAGAAAATTTTGGCTACTCAATTTTGGGTGACCTGCAAAGGCTCTTTGCCCACTATGCTGAGTACACAAATGCATTCAGCACTCTGGGGCATATTTCACAAACACAGCTTGTCCTGTAAAAGCATGAGCCAGCGCTCAGCAACTGGACAAAAACAGCTGCTGTCATTTGTAGAGGAGGGACTTAGAACTGAGTGACATCTTCACGGAAGAAGAAATGAGCAACTGTTGACAAAGCTGCCAATACGCTCATGTGTTACGTGCATGAGGGACTGGAAAACAGGCACGAGGAAAATATGGGGAAAAAATCTCTTATGCACGGGATGGAAAAGTTGAACAAGCAGTAAAGCAGTAGCTGACTTCAAAAAAGCAGTAGTTTACAACAACAAATATGTCTGAGTTGAGCACTGTATGCTGAGGTTGCGGTGTCTAAACAGTTTGTGATCTTCATGGGTGGGCTGCAAGCTGGAAAAGGCAGTTTTCTTTGCAGTCATTGACATGCGATGGCTCTTTGATTTGTATAAAATAGATTTATATTTTATTGATTTGTAGCAGGTGTGTTGTATAGCAGAGCAGCTTATTTACAAAGTGGAAATACATAATGTAAATGACAGTGAATCAAAGAAGCATTACAGAGATGTGAGCAGCCTGATACTACTGAGTAAAGACTGAAGCAAACAAAGCAATGCCAGTAAACTAAATGCTAATCTGTTTGCTTGCGGTATGTTCTGAAGATTACACATTTGACTTTTGTAGATAAGGAGAATTAATTCTCGGTAGGTGGTACCCCAGGTAGATCACTAACTATCCTTTAAGAACATGCATTTGAGGTTTAAAACCAACAAGAACAAAACCAACAGCAAACCAGACTTCAGTCACATGACTAATAATGGGGTTATTAATGTATATTTATGGCACTGCATATACATAACGTATATTTATAGCACTGCAAAAGCTAGATCACTTATGGGTACATGTTAACTGAGAAAATAATTACAGTCTTAAAAACAAGCCTTGTGGATTTTTTAAGATAGAAGGACTCTCTATTTTAAAGAATAATTGCATACTTTTGGTAACATATCTTGACTGGTGCAGCAAATGTGAATTTCTGTAAAGAAATTACTTGGGCTGTGCTTCTGAATGACTTCACATCAACTCATTTCTCATTGTTTCTAGTTGTTTTTTTAATACTTACCTTTGCAGTGACTATTACATAGGAGGCAGTAAGGTTTTGTGAATCTTTTCAGATTGCACAATTTTACTCATAGCAATTGAATATCCCAAACTCATTAACTATGGCAGTTCGGTTTTCATTATTAAATGGCACAAATTAAGCACTTTGTTTGCTCCTGTAGTAACACCATCTGATTGCTGCTTCTTTATCTCTGTTTTATTTTTTTTCCCCTCCTGTATGTAAGAGGGTTTTTAAAATTCAGTATTAACTTCGGTTAGTGTCACAGCCAAGTTCAGTACGTTTATTTCAAGTTGGCAAAATGTGCTAGACCTAGGCTAAGAAAATGCATTTCCGTGACTGAAATGTAATGCTTGTTTTTGAAACACCCTGAACTCTTTTTTTCAGAACTCATCTTGTTTGTCAACAAAATTTAAACGCATTCCTAGTAATTAATATATGCGTGAGATAGTAGGTTTGTGTAATAAGCATATTAAATGCTCTCACTTTCTTTCTGACTTGCAGGTGAAATAGTTGAGGAGATGGAACAGACTTTATTTAACTTATAATTCAGATGTGGAGTGAGCAAGGATTAGTAAAGGTGCAAAGAAGGCTTTGTGGTCCAGAATATAATGAATCTGCTGCTTCCAAGTACAAACCATGTACATTTGCCCTGGCTGTGGGAAAAGCAGCAGATCTGCTCCTATAGCGAATCATGCCCAGTCTGAGTGCAGCAGTGTACAGACCGTGTCGCCAGCCTTCAGCCTGGCAAATCGCTCACTGTCCTGCTGAGGAGGTTACAGTTCAGACCTGTCTTATGAAGCATTGCCAAGTTTGGCAAATGTGACCATGGAAAATAGACTCAAAATCAGAAAAAGTAGAAAAGATAAGTAAGAGGCCCTGTATGTACAAAAGCATGTAGTTCAGGAAGGCAGGACTAGAAAACAACCAGTGATGGCTGCAAAATCTACGCAGGACAAGGGGGAGAGGTCACAAGATTTGCCTGTAAATGGAGGTGCTGAGCGAGCTGTGCATCCCTGAGGCAGAAATGCAAGAGAGAATGTGATCGTCCTTGTGTCCCATCAACAGGTGATGGGCAACCAACTATGTGCAGGGAGGAGAAAACTTGCTTAAATCCTTCGAGATTTTGCTGTAGCGCTATGAATTTGTTATGCTTGGCAAAATGCTTTTAGTAACAGCACAGGTAGATCGCCAAGAAGTACRTGCCTGCTATTCAGACTTAGTCTGTGCGTAGCTTCTGTTTTTGCTCACTTTTTATTTTATCTTTTAGAAGTGGATTGAGTGCTTTGTTCTTGGACATGTATTTAATTGCTGGATTTGTTGAAGTCACTTAGTGAAATGTAATTTCATTTAGAAAGTTGCCTGGTAAACAGTGAAGTGGATTATTTAGCAACATGCAACATGTAACTTTGTAAAGTGACTTTATAAAGGTAAATTGGTCTTCTGGTTAGACCAGACAAAGTGTATGCTGTGCTGGTAGAGATGACCACTTAGAAATGATGAATTTCTAGTCTTCCTCACACCCTGCCTACCAAGGAGAAAACAGGGCATAATAGTTAAGCAGGATTTTAAGCTCCTTTTCAGCAAAATGTTCCAGGTGCTTAACTTCTAAACACAGGCTCCAGCCTCAGTGAATTTAAGGGATATTAAAACAGGTGTTTTCAGAGAAGCATGTGATTTAAGTATATTGATTAATTTTGGCTTTAGTAATTTAAGCTGCCATTCCAGACTTGGTGCCAGCTGTGAGACACTTTGAGCTTCTCTCATTCTTTTTACCGTACTGCTTTGCAAATGAAGATACTCTCTTATGTAAGAAGCTTCCCACATCTGTTTAAAAATCTATCAGTAGCCCTGTGTACAAGTCTTCATGGTTCTTCAGGAATGAAGTAGAGCACTTTAAATGGGAGGAATCAAATTACTATCCTTGAAGATCTTTTCAGAGAACGGCAAAAGATACTTTACCCTTTGCAGAAATGGGAAGAGAGGCAGAGAGTAGGAGGCTGGGGAAACTTGGAAAAAAAAAGTTAAAAGCCCACCATAGTTTTGGGAAGTAATTTTTTTTTAATTAAAAAAAAAAAGTCTTGTGCATCTTTCTTCATGTGCAGCTTGACTTGATTTGAAATGAGAATAATTAGACTCAAAGACATCATCTTAAATGTAATGGATGCTTTTCTTTTGTTATGAAATGTCTGTCTTATGAAGTGACTTAATGCAACTGATTTGGCCACTAACCTACAAAAAGGACACTACCCTTTGGTTTGTTGGTGATGCCTAACTGTCAAGTGACCTGACCTCATTTTATTGCTGAAACTATTTGTTAATGGCCTAGGTGTTTATTTTCCACAGGCTTTGGTCTTACTAGTCAAAAGGGCAGCTAAGTCAAAAGAGACATCAAATCAATAGCTGTGCAAATTCTTCTGAGTTCAGTATAAAAATTGTTTGTTTTAAAGTGTCTTTAGATCCGGTTTAAATTTTAGAAATAACACTGTAAATGTATCGCTACTGTTGTTTAGTTTAGTTTAGACATAGGATTACATATACTAATCTGTGATGGTAGTCCTTGTCATAAACAGGGCAATTAAAATGTTTTTTTTCTTGACTTTACATGTATAAGGCATATCATGTGTTTGTATATCTACTTTTATCTAAAATATGAGTAATACTGTTGTTCACATTTTAGTGGTGGAATACACTCTTCATTGGTTAGTTTTTGGAGATGACATGGAAATCTCTGTGGGGCAATATGCCTTTTCTTCTCTATTTGCATTTTCTTCAGGCCATATTCACAAAGAAACTTAATTTCAGCAAACTGCTGTGAGCTTGGTTTAACACTGCACCAATTTTAAGACCTGTTACAGCACTGACAATTTTGATCTAGGCCTCTCATTGTCTTTTTCAATAAAAGCACTGCTGGAAAATTAAAAAAAAATACTATTTTTTTGTTTTTGTTTTTAAAGCTGAGTAGTTTTTCTATTAGGCGAATTGATTAACTTGTCCTCTGCTCACTGAGTATAAGGGGGTTGAAACTAAATAAAAATTGAATGATCCTACATAGAAGTATCCTCTATTTAATAGTTTTGATATATGGATATTGAAGAGTGAATGTTTGAGGATACACTGGACTACAAAGTATCTTCAGCGTCAGTGAGCTGTTTTAGCATGCTAGTGAGAGTAATAGTTTGCATCAGATCTCTGTAAACTGGTGAAAGCATGAGATGCTATAATAATTTAATTGTTCAGATACACAGTGCCCTGCTGAAGAAAAAACCATGTGGAAGCAAGCATACTGTGCCAGGAGCATTCCCTTTAACCATAGTCCTGTTTTTTTCCGTTCAAATAAAAATGTTTAGTAATTACTTTTTGTATTTGTTATGCATTTCCCTTACAGTTATGTTATATTCTACATCACCAATTGACTATATTTGGTACCTGAAGATGAATACACAGTTTCTTTCTTAAGGATAAAAAATAGCCTTTTAACATGTGTGCAGCTTATCTATTTTCATATTTACTTGATGAGGCAGAGTGGTATTTGAAGAAAGATTTGTAGTGAGATGCTACTATGTCTCGTGGTTGTGCAGTCTGTAGGAGTGCGTTTTAAGCCCCTGGAACTTGATGATTATTTAGCATAAAGCAGGTACCTCAGTCTTACCTTCTGGTGCTCAGGAAAAGACTTGTTTAGATATGAGATACAAAGCTTTTTGTATGTTGCACTAAGACTTTTCTAAAATGTCCCACTATAAGTTTGGCTTTACTGAATTTTATATGCTACCTGTTAATATGTATCCTTATATTCAGACAGTTAATTGTAATGAAAATAATACACTTTCTTTTGTCTTGTGGACCTTCAAATGGGGTGTAGCTGACATTTTTAGTGTGAATACAGGAATCTGAAAGTTGTCTGACAGTGTCTTGAAATCTTTAATTTTGCCAGAGATGGTGGTAATAAGACAGTAAGTGGAAAAAACTGTGTGTGCATGCGTGCGTGTCTGCAGGTGTGTTTAGACCCAGACACATACGTAACAAATTGCTGAGTTCACACTGAAAGCATTTTCCGTAGAAGTGCATACTGGATTTAAGCATTGAGGCGTTCAGCTGCTTATGGTGTGGCAGTAAATAAAAGATAAAGAGGAAGGGGGGAGGAGAAGTGCAGACTGTCAGTGAGGGCTCGTTCTGCATATCTCGCAGGCCCACAATGAATGGCACCCGGGCTGCCTAGATACTCTGACATCCACTGAACTTGTTGCTCTACAAATGCCATGCATTTTTACACATCCAAAGCCCTGTTTACAGCACAAAGATAGATCACACAGTTTTTCCTTCTTTGAGTTTGTGTTGTCCTTATTCATCACTTACTTTTGTCAGGACCGTGATGTTTGGCTTTGTTTTTGTGCGCAGGATTGACTAAGCTTAAGCCAAGGATAGCTGGATGTGCCAAAGGACAAAATGACTATTACTCAGTATGTCACGTTCACCATTATTAAATGGTAATCACTGTAGGTGAGGGAAACTGAGGAGAATAGAAATGCTTTTGACTAGCCCTGTCGTATCACTGCTTGCAATGATCAGAATGAAAGTCATCTATTGCCAAGCCACATTGGTTATTTCACATTCAAAATATAGAGGAGAAACTGTCCTCTGAGATATCATTAAGTTATAGCTATCAGCAAATGCTGTTTTTTTAAAGGTAATCTTTGAATATTTATAGTACGTTGGGAGAAGTGTTACTCTTAGTTAATGAAACATTTTTCCTTTAGCACCTGTGAACATAGGAGCTGACTAAAAAATCACTGAATCATCTTTCTATTTCTCTAAGCAAGGTGTGCAAAAGTAGTTTTAGTAAATGTTAGGAAATATATTAAAAAGAATAGGTTTTGTGTGATGTTTGTTTTAAAAGAATTTAATCTGGGTACAGCTTCTGTGTTCAAATGTCAGGAGCTGAGGTATAAAGTAAACCTGGGCAAAGAACTAAATCTACTGTTCAGGTTTACAGTTCCAGATTGCTTTTCAGAAGTAATAAAGTCTTGATGCTTTAGCTGACAGATGACTGACTGATGCTTTCTAGAGCATCACACCATCATGAGACAGAAGATGTAATCACACAAGTTTTCTTAAAGCTCACGAGTCCCTTTTATTTAATATTTTATTAGCGTTAGTTATTCTTCTGGTTATTTGTCACGTGTCATTTGCACAAATATAACTCTTAGCTGCCTGAGTGATTAAATGCAAAATTTAGTGTTTGGTGTTTCAGTTCAGGATAGTTGAGAAAAAGTGCAATGCATCAGACAGCGCATGTTTTGCCTGCGTGTGTGTGTGTGTATTCTGGTATCTGGTTTCAAAATCCGATAATATGTGGACTTTTTATCAGGCTTTTGCAATTGGTATGTCTACTGCCCGTGGTTTGTGGCAGAATGGTGATTGCAAGAACAGGGCTGTCACACTTCACTGAGAAAATAAAATCTCTGGTGCTGTGCAAACACCTCAAGAGACAAGATCTGCCTGAAACCCTTGGAATCCAAATAGCCGGGGTATGTAACCAGGAATCCTGGAAACCTTGGGCTTAGGTTTGGGTAACAAAAAGTCTCTTATCTGTTCTCACACCTACTTGCAGCTGTGAGGAGAGAGGGTCTGAAACACACAGCTGAAGTCCTGGAAGCAAAGGGAAATCCTGGTTTTCAAATTGTTTTCAGGAGATCACTCGGGTATGCTAAGTTTTCTCCTTGCAGCCTGTTCATATCAAGTGAGAGTAGAAATTGCTCTTTATGTGAAGTGTGTGTGTGTGCATGTCAGGCAGAGAGAGTTTAATTTATATCTGTAGATGGAAAAGAAATGGAAAAGGGCAGAATAACTTAGAAAAATATTACTCGTTGGGAAAGTGCTAGCAAAGAAGCAACTAAGAAAAATATGGATCTCTGGTTTTTAAGCTAATTAGAGACAAAATATTAGAAGAGCATCTGAAGGACATGACGAATACAAAAAAAACTAGGGAAATTTGTGATTTGCATCTTCCCAAAATTCTTGGTACTGACTGTCATATTAATGGATGCTGAATAAAACCTTTTACTATCTGAAGGTGATCTGGGGGGAATGAGTGTGTGTTTTTTCCTTCCTATTTTGTGGTGGCTGTTTTCATGTTTGGTTTCATGAGGCAGAGTAGAACCAGTTGAAGTCTGGGATTAGTGCTAACTGCCTCTTACTCTGCTGTCTTTGTTGCCTTGTGATGTATTCAATATTCTTGTTTACCAGCCTCATTGCTGCATTTATTTCATTCATGTCCTGGTCTTTCACTTTCATTCAGCTGCCCAAGATGGAAAAACTTGCTTACTGCATGAGCGGTTTCCCCACTATTTTACATTTCTACATCAAAAAGCAGTAGAAATATGTTTGAGTGTCCAGTTTTTAGGACATTGTCTTAAATGTCATCTGGTGCTTTTTTTCCCCTAAATTTTCAACTCCTGAAATTGTGTGAAAATATGAAAAAAAAACAGCCTTTTTTTTTTGTGAATAAGTAGGTTTCTTACCTAGTTTGACCAAAAAATTTCAGCGTGACCAAAGGGAGTCCTAAAGGCTTAAAATTCTTACAAAAATAAAGATAAATAAAAAGAGACCATGATACTTTATCCAACCTTAAAATGTTGGGATGCCTTTATGACTGTTTTAGTGCCTGGCATTGCCAGCACTATAAAACACAACTACTCTGGTTGTTTCATTGGGCATTCTAGGCTCTGTCGTCCAACTGTGATGGAGCACATCGCTCTGCACTTCTCACCAGTTTGCTGCTTTTTCCTTGAAGATAATCACAAATGGCTCTTCAGTCAGTATGTACTGATGAAGAACTAATACTTTCCGCACCTCTACACTGGGACTTATTGCCATAGCAGAATGGTCCAGCAGGGGTAGGAAATTGCAGAGCTGTTAAAAAAGTAAGTTGTGCTGCATCTTCAGCTCTGCTAATACTGCGCTCTGCCTTGCAGCTTATACTTAGAGGCAGGAAATAACAAGATTTGTTCCTGCTTAAATATCTCAGGAGGTCATACTAGTCCATACGGTTAATTTTAAAATGGAAAAAGGACCTAACCTTGAGATTTTCCATGTTCTTGTCTTGCTTGTGGTAGTGTAGCAGGCTGTGCCTGCCAAGAGGAGGAAGGGAGTAAAAAAAAAAAAAAAAAAAAAAAAAAAAGGCAGGGGGAGAGAAAGGAGGGAATGCGAATGACAAAGTTCTGCAAAGCCTCAATGATTTGTGAACAAGAAAAACCTCAAGGGACATCCTGAGAGAAGATCTAGAAAAACATAGCTCTGTGGAAGCCAAGTGCAGTCATTTTTTAAAAAGAGAACAATAAGACAACTTGCCAGATGAAGATGGAAATGGTTCTTAGTTTCATCTGGGAATAGAATTTGGTGATTGTAGTTTTGCTGGAACTCAAGGAGTGGAAAACAAACTAGGGATATGCAAGTGGAAAATCTCGCACTGAGAAGCATCTTCATTGAAGTTAGGCTTGAAAATGAGAGTTAAGAAAGATGGAGCTGTAGTTGGAGGGAGCCTTGTTTTAAAATCTGTGGACTGAGCATACTCTGTTATGTGAGGTGGATGAGGTAGGAAATAAAGGGAGATGAGAGACGCTGGAATACAAAAAGCTATCAAGACATGTCCGATAGAGGGAAATGTTGTAAGAAGGGAAGGAAGGGCAAGGAGAGGAGAAGTTTGTATGTTCCTCTTGCATCAGGGGGAGGTTGTACTCTCATTTTTTTCTGAAATTCTCTTATTTTTCCTTTCTTTCTTTGGAAAGCTGTTAAAGTGTTATTTAAAGAGATGTGGGGGAGTTATTAAGGGATATCTGTATTAAAATAAAGGATGCACTAAAGTTAGTTTAGGAATGTCATGTTTATTTTGGTAGAATGTTGTGCAGATATACCTTGAGTTACATTTTTCTTTTTATGGAGTAGAAGAGCTCACTCAGCACTGTAGGTCAGGTGCAGGTATAAAAACATGCAGTCAGTAGTTATTAATCTGACGCTGCCAGAAAGTGTGGGAAGGAGAGCCAGCAGTTAGGTGGAAAGGGTGGAGAAATGAAATGGACGGAGAGGGAGAGGAGAGGGAGAGGAGACAGGAATGTGGTATTTTCATGTGACTCAGTTGAACAATAAAAGACAAATTTATTCTGACAGCTCTTCACAAGAAATTTTTATATAATCCAGATTACTTGCTCCTTGTTGCTGAATGTGTAAGAGAATATCTGAAAATGTTACTGCTACAAATAGCATCTAAGAGTTTGACAGTTTATCAGCATTTGCTGGATAAACCTAATTAATGTAAACACGACACAAAGCCCTATTTACTGTGTGATTCATATCTCTTCCAAATTCAATGTATAAGCACATGCAAACATGTTGATGCATACATCTATATATAAGTTACTAAATAAAGAGGTGTTTTACTGTGATATCATTAGACTCATTGTTTTCTTCTTGGGACTGGCTCAAAGATTGCCTAAAAGACCTATTTTTATGTTATAGTTAAAAAAAAAAAACAACAGGAGTTTTTTTAGACTGAMGTTGTTAAACTTTGTGTTAATGCAAATTAATTTATTAAGGAAAACATCAGTAGATGTATGAAGATACCTTTTATGATTTAACCAGGGTCTTGATAATGCTACTGAGAAAAGAGGTACAATTTTATTTTTAATTTTTCACTGTTAGCTAATGTATGATAACTCATATGTAGAGAGTAGTGATACTTGTTTCTAGTTTGTGGTTGACTCCAGTGGTGTTTGTTGTTGAAATAGGTTTTATATATCTTGTTGAACTTCACATTACAGTTTCAACCTTGTGATTTTATTTAAATATTCAGTGAAACTTGATGTCCAGAAGAAAAACTGTAACTACATAAAGGACATCAAAACTGTAGCTTTTCACAGAGATGAATTTTGATTAATTTTTGTAGTTGCTCTTTAGATTTGTGAAAACAAATATTTTTGAGTGTGAGCATAAAGTAAATGTATATTCCTTGGGGATCTTTACTAATATAAATTTACATGGGCATTCTAATAAGAATTTTGTCTAATACTAGGGAATTTTTTGCAGGGACACTGGCACTGCCTTCAGTATCTTATCTGGTGGAGTATTGTACTCTTGGCTTCTGGCTTGGATTTGTCTGTGGTTCTTAAGGTTGTTTTTTGATGTTGGGAATTATTTCTGGCCTGCAGTAAGTGTAAAAGATCACCTGCGAACATTTGTGAACTGAACAAGATAGTAATTGCCTGTGACTGCAGAAGCCTGAATCTGGTGACTTGGTATCATATAAATGAAAAGCCCTGTGTTGAATGTAGTGCAGCATATTATGATATAGACATAACTGGATCCACTTGTGGGACAGTGCCTTCCCCCCCTGCTGGGTGGGGAAAAGGGCAGTTGAAATATGGCTTTTGACTTTCCTGTAATTGCCAGTGGCACATTCCTTAATAACTTACAGTGGCTTACAATAATGAAAGATGAAACTTGAGAGCAGAGATTATAAAATGTGTTTATTTTGGGATAAAAGTTTATCTTGAGAAGGTTACTAGTAAGGACGTCCTTCTCCCTTATCTGCTTATTGTAGATAAAAATTGTAATTTTATGAGGTGAAAGGTTAGTATTCATCTGTGCAATCTTTTCCTGCCATTTAATAACCCATCTATTAGAAAACAAATTTATAGGAGCATTAAAAATATATGTCTCAAATTAAAAGAAACTATGGTAGAATGTTTGTTCTGTTAATTATAAAACTTAAGCTGTTTGAAGAATAGTGATTGCCTGGTGCTTCATAGCTGTTTTTTAGAACTAATTAAAAAAAGTTGGTGCTTTATCTTTGTTGTTCTGAAAAAGTTCAAAGGATGTGAGCATGAATGGTGCTTAGTTATTTCTGACTTTCGAGAGACAATATTCTTTCTAGTTGTATACAATAGTTGTGAATATTTTTGTCTTCTCCTTTCTATGGAGAAAAATGAAAATGATTCACGCACAGTACCAGAGATCATGAGCATTACTCATTTTGGTAGCCAAAATCACTGAAACAGTGGCTTATGAAGGACACATATATAGGAAACAAAGAATGTCGGCTCAGTATTAATCTTCGACACTTAAGATTAAAACTGGTTTTGTTTCAGAAAGAAAGATGAGCCCTTTCCTCTTGAATTTAAGGATTCATTATTCCTTTGTTTGTTTTTTCATTTTTGTTTGCTTAAAAGCTAGTTGTTCTAGGAGTTGCCTTTGCAGATCGATCGGTAGAGGGCAGGTAGAAGGCAAAAGGATTARTAAGAATTTAGCAGATATTTTCAAGATAAAGATTTTAAGGGTGGCCGAGGAGGTTCTCTTCTCTCCTCCCCTCCCTGCCCCCCTACCCCACCCTGCAGTGTCTTTCTTTTCTTAACTTCTGTCTTTCTCTGATGTGCCTGATTTTACCTGTCAGTAACTCGTCTTCTCCGCTTTGATCCCCTTTCATTTGATTAGCTACTTAATAGCACCTTGATGTTCCATACTTCTTGCAAACTCAGAATATAAGGTGAATAACTATAGCTTTCTGTTCCAAATAAATGGAAAAACCTGAAAGGATTCTGTATTTAATCCTCTTATTAATGACACCATGTCTGAAAGTCCTAACAATATCTAAGAAAAATATGTCTGGAATAGCCCTTCCGAGTTATTATAACGTCCTGCCCTTGGTAGGGAAAATACACCTATATCATTTCTGATAGATGTTCATCTTTCTAGTTTCATAGATCTTCCCTGACAGACTCCACAGCCATCTCTTCCAGTGTTTTACCATCTTTACTACCTATTTGTGATTTAAAACTACTTTTTAAAAGAAATATTTCCCTATCACTGTCTCAAGTGCAAGTTTCTGCTTTAACTAGTAAATTAGGAAATTAATCKGACTTGTCTGGTTTCATTAAGCAAGGCATATGAAATTGCACAGAACCAAGTAATAGTGACAGTTTAAATGATTTCAACTTTACTAGTCTAATGTTTTGAGAAACAGGAAGACAATTTTCAGAGAAAGAGTTGTTCAAATGGAATCTATAAAATTCCCTTTAAGGACAATGGAATTGTGAATTTAACATCTCGTTTATCTAGAATTCCTTTTTTTAAAGGCTTTTCTCCTCAATCACATAAGTAGTCTCACTGAAACCAAAAGAGAGTACTTGTCAGAATCGTCAAAACTTGGTCCCAGGTGTACATCTGAGATGTGACATGCAATTCCAGTGTACAGGGAGGTCAGTTAATATACTTGGAAAGCTTCAGTTGAAGTCTTTTCTTTTTATATATATTTATAACTTGTTTGTACAGTTGTTTGTCATCTTCTGTGGTTGTCCAGCACCTATGTGCTGTGGTTAATGCAAGAATGCAGAGAATAAAATAACAATATCTACAGAATTTTGGTATGGAATGTTGTTATTGCATCTTGAAATACATTTTGCAGAGAACAGGCTAGGGTAATTTATCACACAAACAGTGCTACTTCCCGAATTAGTATAGGCTGTTTCTGACTCAATGAATATCTCCATAGCAGTATTAGGCATAACCTGTCAAACCTGTCAGCCTGTTTCGAGTTAGTTGCCTTTCCTTTTATATGAAGTTTCCTTCCTTAGTGTTTTGTGTTCTGTATTCATTAAACATCTATTAAGCTGCCCGCCACTTGCATTGGAACCACCGTTTGTTCAAAAATGAATTTTTTCATTTTGTGTTTTTACACTTTAATTGCTTCTTGGGTAGAGCTGGTTTTCAAGCAAGCTGAATATGAACCTTCTTCAAAGAAGTGGCAAAGGATGATAGCTTCACATTTTCATTTATTTGAGTTTTGCTGTAGAGAAGCAGTATTGAAAAGAAAGAAGAGAGCGAGCTACGTTCCAGTCAACAGTCTGAGTGGTGGATAGTGGATTTAAAAAGTGGTTTTGAACAGCATCTTAGCTGGGAGCAAACAGACTGCATGGTATGGGCTTGACTCTCTGCAAGAGTGTTTCAGACTGTATTGGTTGGTGTTCTGAAATTAAGAATTTTAGGTATTATTCTTCTCCTTCAGTATGGTCTAGAAAAAGTTGTTTTAGACAGGGATATGCAGGATGCAACTTGAACCTATGAATTTTGTCTGTTGGCTTCAGTCTTTTTTATTGGCTTTTTTTTTTTTTTTTTGCTGTTCATCATACACTAGTTCCATGATAGTGTCATTTTGTTAATTGGATATGGAAAATATCCAGTGGTTGGAAAACTGAGAATTTTATTAATCTATACAGTAATCATGTAGATGCTACTTAAAGCAATAAAGGTTCTGATTACTGAGTGTGTTTGGATGCATCTTTTATTTGGCTGGTGGTATATATGCTTTGAGAAAGAGCTTAGTAACAATTTTTTTTTCCCCACATGATCGGGGTTCCCAAAGGTCCCTGAAAGGCAAAACGTACCAGTCTCTGTACCCTACTCCAGGCTTAGAAAATACGCTGGCATCATGCCAAACTTGTACAGCCTCTTTTTCCAGTAGCTACCCATGTTCAGAAAGGACTGCTTCTGTCCTACTGGAAAGCTTATTTGGAAGATGCGTATTTTCTCAAAGTTTTGATCTATCATGATAATAAGTGAAGTATTATGTACTTCACTGTGGTTCTTGGCTTTTATTTCTGTGGTCCCAGTTTGAGGCATTAAATGTCATGATTTACAATACTGTCAGTGGTTCTGTTGCCCATGGCTAAAAGTTCAAAGTATCCTGCCTTTTCATGTAGTACTATTTTTATTTTTAAATCTCAATAATTAAGACCTCTCACCCTTAAACAAATGTTTTAGTTTATTGAAGATTTTAGGTCTACAGACTATGTAAGCTTAGTTTTTCTTCGACTTTTTCAGACAATCAAGTGCGGGGTGGGTTTTTTTAAGACTGTAAGTATTCCAAGATGATAAACTGCTAGTGCTCAAAATCCAAAACAGCTGTAACTCTTTTGTGTGTGGTGCTTCATCCAGATGATTTCCAGGCATGACCCTAGAAATGTTTGGCGTAAGCAACTTAGGAGAAATAAGCGTAGATAAGTGGAAAGATGTGAAGTGTTTTGCAGTGTTCCTAACTTTCATAACAGGGACCTCCAGGGTCGCTGTTACATCTCTAACTTCTGCATCAGATAACTCTGTCATAGAGTCCCTTTTAAAGGTTTATTATACCCCATTATAATTATGTGTTTTGCTGCAGCATGTTTGTTAGTTGTGGAGGTAGTGTATGGTTATCAACTCTCCTYTTGTTCAAATCAGCTCACCTAAAGGTCACCTACAATTCTTGCTTATGTGTGGGTTTTATTGCTGGAACTGAGTAGATGAGCTGCACAAGTGAGTGAGAGAGAAGCTTACTTACAACCAGTAAATTCTCTGAAGATTACACTTTGGGACCCCCTGTGTGTTTGATATTGGAAGCATCCCTGGCTTCTGCTTCTCAAGGTGCCCTGCAGTGCTGGTTTATGACCTCTGGCAGGATCCTCTGGCAGGATCTCCTGGCAGATCTGGTGGGCATGTTTTCTGGAAGTTCCTGGCCAGAGAAGGTGAGCTGAGATGAATCTTGGAGTATAGGTTTCCCAATGTTTGGTGGCCTTAAATACATTTTTGGGGGTGAGAGGCAGTGTGTAGGTCAAGGTTCCCTTTGAATGACTGAGACGGTTGAAGAACCTGAACATTTGCTGACCAGATCTGTTGGTAATGTTGCTAACGTGAGAACAAGAAGACAGCCATAACTCCTTTGTTTTTAAATCTCAGGAGATGCATTAATGGAGAACAAGAAGTAATAGGGTGTTAGCTAACCAGCAGAATTTAGATTCCAAAGTTTTCACTGAAGTGTTTGATTTACTGTGCTGAAAATTCTCCTGGGCCCYGTCAGCAGAAAAGCCTGCCTCACAGCATTACTTAAGCATTCAAATGGAAGTMATTATGTTTTCATGGTTTCTAAATTAGTTCAGCAAAATTATCTATAACTTTCAGGAGGGAAATACGTTTTATGTCAACAACATTTTTAAGATGTTAGGTAAAAATTCTAGATGTCCCTTCCACCTGTCTGTTTTCAGCTAGCTTTCATTAAGCTTTTGGCTTGTAATATATGATACTATTTTCATGTTTAGATTAATTTTCAGTTTCTTGGCAATTAAAATTTTTGTTTAATATTTAAGACTGTCTTTAACACTGCAGAATCATTAGATAGAATTAAAAGCTTGTCAATGAATAGGATTTGTTAATGTTTTATCATTTTATGTATAATCGGTCTTGCTGTTCATGGCTTTTCATCTGCATAAGGTTGTTTTACTGCAAAACTTTATTGTTTAATCTTCGCCAATTTTGGTTGTAGTATATGTGGAGTTGCTCTACTGTGCTTTCACAAAAATTAAAATAACAAAATGTATAAAGTAGAAAAAAGTAAACCACTTAAAATTTTACATTTTAGATTCTTATGAAAGATTTTTCAGAGTTTTTTAACTGGTGAAGTTTATATTACTCCCACTGCTTCATTTGGTTCTTTTAAATTCATTTCTTCTTCATTTGGTTTATTCATCAGCTGAATAGAAATGGTGTGGGAGCTGCCAAAAATAGATCAAAATACATACCATCAGGATTTTGAGTACTGGAACAAGGAGAGAAGAGCACAGTTTCAAGTCATTCTGGCCTCAAGTTAAGGTTCACCAGTTGTTTTTTGTACTACAGTCTATTCTAAACATGATACCTTCTGTTTCTGTATAGTTTTTGATCCATTTACAAATTTTATTTCAGATAATTAAGCTGGTAGAAACCCTCCTATAGCTGGACAGAGGTGTGTTGAATGTTGAACGCTCCGTGGAAACTACAAAGGTCTTTGCTAATTGTGGAAACCCATCTCAAATCTCTTTTCAGCTCTTTTTAATTAGAGCCTAGCAGGAAAAAAACAGTCAATGAAACAGTGTATTTCTTTTGTAATCTAATTATTGTATGGATGTTTGTTTCATAAATATGATTGCCTGAGAAGACTCTCATCAAAACTATGGGAGGTTCAGGCGTTCACCCATATTGCAAGTAGTCAGACTGGTCAAGCAGAAGAGGGACAAGGAAAGTCTCTGAATTCACACTGAAATACCCTGCTTGGTGTTGATGGTGGTGTCTGGTTTATATTTGGTAAACCGCTTTTACAAATCTAGGGAGAATTCTGTTCTAAGGCTAGGTAGGCATCACATAAAGCAATAAATGGAATATTGAATTGCTGAATCTAGGGCTGTGAAAATTAACTATGAATGTTTTTTAGAAAATAGGTATGAGAGCCAAAAATAGAGGGAGGTAGGTCATTGGACTATTATGCAGAGTAGCCCCAGAGGTCATGTATTTTCTGAAAGATGGAGGATCTCCTCTTTGCTCTCACGACTGCTGGAGCAGGGCTGTAAAGTCAGGTGCTCAGCCTCCGAGGAGCATAGCCTAGTTGTGCCAGTGTTGGATTTTTCATGTGAATCTTTCATTCTCTCCTGTTTGCACATGAAGAAGTTTGATGTAAAATATGCACCGGAGCAAAACTTCTTTCTGACCTTCCCATATCCAGGTTAAGCTCTGTAAGCGCTGGGCTACAGGGCTGTTGTTTCTCTTCCCCACTTATCTTTTTTTGCTTTATTCACTAGGTATGCTTTGGGAATGCTTTTTTGGGACCACTGGATCAAACATGCTAATAAGGAAAGTACCTAAATTTTGGATCTTGCTAAGACTAAAAGAAATTTGGTGAGGCCAGTCCTTAGGTAGTTTTGTACATGCCTGTAAGAGCAGGCTTAGTCTTTATAGAGATCAGACGATAACTTGTTAGACCTGTATAGAAATGTGGGGATTTAAGCAGTTCTTAAGCATTGAACTTTAGCAGCTAAATCCCTTTGTGGGTCTCTGTTACAATAATTAATATATTTTTTTGCATTCAAATACTGTTGAGTATTTAAGTTGTTCACAAACGTTCATTTCTGGAATAATACTGGGTGAAGAGTGGTTGTCATCATCTGCATTTTAGAACTGGGATGTGAAAGCAAAGTATGTGCTATTTTGCACTGCCTGATCTGAGACAACTAAAATTGTCTGTTCTTTGCTGTATGTTGCACGTCATACATTCAAGGTGACCTCAGACTGAGTGTCAGACTTGGAGCCCTTTCAAAGGAGTATGCAAGCACATAGATAAGGGTGATTTGGTTGATACAGGCAACTTGGATTCCAAAAGGCTTTTGACAACATCCCTCAACAGAAGCTTGTAATGAAACTAAGCTGCTATTCTGTGAGAAGAAAGATACTTCCATAGACAGATAATTGTTTAAAAGAGAAAAAAGAGAAGGTAGGAATAAATGGTCAGTGTGCCCAGAAGAAATCTCCAGGGGAATCCTGTAAAAATTTGTGGTTTTCAGCATATTCATAAATGACCAGAGTGGGGGCAGAGAATGGTGAAATGAGAAGGTGAATTCGTTTGCAAATGAAAGTGGCTTTAGCCTAGCGAGGACAGTAGCTGATTGTGAAGACCTGCAGAAGAACCATACAAGAGTGAGTGATTGCATAGTCAAATGGCAGGCATATTTTAATGTAGAGTTATAAAATAATGCACACTGCATAAAATCCTAATTTCGCACACAGAATGATGGGCTCTGAGTTTAACATTAGCACTCAGCAGGAAGATCATAGGTTTCATAAAAACGTCAGCTCAAAGCTCAGTGATGATCGAAAAAAGCAAGCTAAGCGTTAGGAATTGTGAGGGATGGAGTACAGAATAAATTGGATAATGATATTATGCTATTGTATAAATCCATGATTCACCTCCATCTTGATTACTGTGTGCCAGTTCTACTCTCATTATCTTGAGAGAGGATAGTATAACTAGGAGGAGGTTCAGAGAAGGATGAGGAGGATGATCAAAGAAAGGGAGTGGCTTCTATATGCAGAATGACCAAGTAATCCAGGACTTTTCAAACTTTAACAAAACAACTTGGGAACATACAATAGAAGTCTGCAAAGTCATGAATAATATAGCAGAATGATTGGGATTAATTTGTCACTGATTTGGGTCATTAAAGGAAGCCACATACAAAACAGATGAATGGGTTTGGCTTTTAATGCTATCAATAATAGATCTGTGGATTTGCCCGAATGATACTATGTTCTCTAAAAGTTTGCATGGCTTTGGGGGGAAAATGGGTGAATATATATATGGATGAGAGATGCATTGCGGGTTGCTAAATACACAAAAGCACATCCAGTATGGGGACTTTTGACATATTTTTGTTTGCATCTGAATTCAGGCACTTCATAAACAAGGACACACAATTTTATTTGGAAAAGGTCGATGTAAGGAACTATTCAGGCATCACATAGGAACTCTGTAGAAAATCCAGGGATCAAATCTAATTCCTCTGAGTAGCATCTAGCTTACCTGAGCTTTTCAGYATTTCCCATTCTCATTCATTGCACTGACTCCTGTATCAAATGAGACAGGATAACTGTTTCCAGAAGTCTTCTGTGTACAAGCCTGATTGATCCCCAGAAAACAATCTATCCTATCCATTAAATGAGGCAAATATGTTTCAAAATATGCTATATGAGGATACAATTAAATTTGTAATAAGAGAAAGGGTATTTATAGTTGCATAGGCAATTAATGTTTTCTGACTAGAGTGATAATCTGAATTATTTTTCAGCTAATATACAAGCATTTTGCCATTATTTATAGAACTGTAAACTGAACAGCAGTTCAGACTGGCAGGATTCACTCCCAAATTTATCCATTAGGATAAACTTACTCTGGTGAAAAGAGTAGTCGAACCATCTATTTTTTCTCAAATACTGTGTGTGTATGTGAGAAAGAGAGAAATACCTCAGTTTCTGGTCTGACTTCTCAGCATTTTAAATTGYTGTCTTTATTTATATAAACAATTTATTTTTTTTATCCCCCATTCTAAATGTGGGAAGGTATTATCAGATTAAAACATGAAGAGAATCACATAACTTAGCTGCACCTTTTACTATATAGTGTCTGTAGTTATGAATGCTTCACATCTGTATTCAGACTGCTTATGAATGTTAATAAAAAGAATGCAGCACCAKGTGTGTGAAATCTCAGCTCTCTAATATCTCTCTCCTTGTAATCACTTTATTTTCCTTTGTCTTACTTCATAAGCATTACTCCCTATAACACTCGGTAGGTTTCTTACCTTTTCCCATATTTCAGTGGTCTCTCCTCATGAGTCTCCCTATTCTTCCCAGTGAACTTTTCTTCTTTTGATAGCTTTCTACTCTTG
Source organism: Apteryx rowi (assembly GCF_003343035.1). Taxonomy (NCBI): domain Eukaryota; kingdom Metazoa; phylum Chordata; class Aves; order Apterygiformes; family Apterygidae; genus Apteryx; species Apteryx rowi. The sequence goes on along the minus strand of NW_020449431.1, from coordinate 43,176 downwards.
AAGGAGTGGTGATGGGGAGCAAGTTACCTTTCTTGGAACATAGGACCTTTAATTAATCTGGAGGAGGCAGAAAAAGCAAGTATATTCCCACCCATGTCTCAAGAAAGGTAACTGTGTCCGTTCTCCTCCTCCTCCTCCTCCTCCTCCTCCCCCCACCCCGGTCAGAGTAGGAAGCTATCAATATACAGAGGAAGGACGCATATTTACATGATGCTAAGGTTCCCTGAGAGCTGGATCAAAGTTATTACCAAATGAATTGGTAACAACCCTCTTCATAACTAGATATACATTTAATCTACTGTGTTTAACATTTCTTTATTGAACTTTGAGAAGCAAAAAGTTTTCAGAGTTTATTCATGTATGTGATAGGATYGTATGGAGATTTAAAGAAATTGGTCTGTCAGGCTTAAATACAATATTTATTTCTTACTGAGTTATTTGATTGTCATCCCCACCATATAGCCAGTATAAAAGGGGTGGGGGGAATGGATCCAGGCATTTAAAAGAGGAAAAAATGGAATCCATTTATATTAAAATTTTCCTTACTGGGGACAAATGTCAGCTCTCTGAAGATGTCTGAGAAGTTGGTAGACRCTGTCCGGCAGTGCTGTGTTTGGAGATGTCATTGAACAAGCAAATGATAGTAGGATGCCCCCCCATCACTGAATTCCTGTCCATCAACCTCCCTTCTCCTGGTGCTGTAGTTGGCTAGGGCAGGAGGAGGAGGCAGAGAATTAAGAGGCTTCTGTGACTCARATGTGGTGGGTATAAATAAAATGGCAAAAGTGGGGAGAAGTGCAGCCAGAACCTCAGCAAGAGGTTCTGCAGAAGCTGGAAGAGGGGCTGTAGCCTGGTGCTCTCAAAGTATATGTGCCCTGCAGGCTTCCTCTTCCTACAGTAGGAGCATGAGCTAGTGGACACTGAACATCTTGAACATGTTCATATCCACCTTTCTGTGGCAAATTTTCTTATTTACAGTTCTGGTAGACTGAAGAAATAGCTCTGAGTATAAACAGGCCTACGGGGGTTTCTTGCCTCTTTGGTGGGAAGAGGCGTTGCACTTTGTGGCTGGCTGGGATGTGAGGGTGAGGAAATAGAGTGAGTGGAGCATAAGCACATCGATGTGTTTCTGATGCAGGGTTCAGGGGCAAGTTGAGTGAACGCCAGGTGTCGTGCTAAAGAGAGTAATTTTTGTGAAGCAGAGGTCCAAAAGAAGCTGCAGGGCTTTGGGGCTGGTGGCAGCTGCTTGCTCATAGGACTCCCTTGAGACAGAAGAAAGTGCAGGATTCAACATGGCCGTTACTTCCTAAGTGGGTGCAGTGTGGATCTCCTAGTAAGAAGATCTGAGAAAGGTCCTCAACAGGGATGGCTTTTACCCACTCGCCTGCAGGGTACAATGGGTTATCAGTACATTGCCTTCACTGCTCCCTCACATTGTCCCCAAGAATGAGAGATGTCAGCTACTGAAAAGATTGCATGTAGTGTAGCTGATTTTCTCACTGTCTTGCACAGAAGACCTCAATGGTTATTTATTTTGGGCGATCACTATTGTAAGTTTATACCACATTGCTTCAATCAAACTTCTTTACTGTTGTGCTTTTCTTTCTCATATCTTCCATTTAGTCTAGAGATTCATGCTTTATTTTCCCTTCTGATTTCTGTCCCTTTACCCTTCCTATACTCTACTTTTTTTCAATGTAGCAAGGCAGTATGAATCTTGACAACAAATTTGTTCTGGTCAGTTTGACATTGTTTTGCCACATCTGTAGCAAAGGGCAGCCCTGTGCTCAAGAGCAACCTAAAACCAATTCTTGTTTCTGCTTGTCTGGAGTGAGACAAGAAGTTGGGATGTGAACACGATCTCTTCATTTGCTCCACACACAGCAATTTCCCTATTGCCTTACCAGAATAAAGAATGAAGTTAACTGCTACTGCATAAAACTCATGCTACAGCTCTTTTCATTGCCACTGCGGAGTGCTGCACTATTTCTGTGCTGCTGCATGTTTTTTTCTGCAATTATACTGCAGAAGATTACAGGTGAAAGTGGACTGCTCTGTGCCCTGTACAAGAATGCAAATTTTGTTAAAATTGTTGGTCATTTGTGTACTGTGATGTTGAAGCTATCTGCAAGTAATGGTATTTTTCAGAAATGAATCATGTTTATATGTTTACTGGAGTGAAAATAGCATGCAATTAATTGAGGTAATAAACATGCTTTTCTGGTGTGCCATAAGCAGCAGATCCAAATTCATGTATTTGAATGGTATGGAACTACAATACATTAAGTAATAAATATTCCATTCAGTTGTCAAACCTAGTAGGAACTTCAGCTAAATGAAAAAGCAATGTGTCTTATATCTACACACTTGCCATTGTGGGAATTCTGTAGAAATGAGTGTTGTAAACATTTTTTCTTTCATTTTGGCAGGTAATATTTGAAGCTGAAGTCTCAGATGGGAGAAATGGCTACATTGCCATTGATGACATCCAGGTTCTGAGTTACCCTTGTGGTAAGCAATGATTAAGAGCTGCATTTTTCTCTGTCTCTTCAGGACACATTTGATAGTGCTGTAGACTGCTGCGTTTTCATCACTTGATCACTGATGTCCTTTGTTCTTTCAATCATATTTCTGTTGCAACTTCCAGGGGAAAATGTACTATTGCGGTAGTGATTTACCTAGGTAAAATCTTTTTCTACCATAAAGTATTCCATGAATATAAAAGCGTAAAGCTTTTCTTCAGCACTAGTCTTTTTAGTTGTAAATAGTTGGTGTGCATAATCAAAATGGGTTTTAATGGTAGTGTGTAATTCACTGATTACATTAAGCTTACTTGGCAGATGCATGTTGGAGGTTTGTTAGATTTCATGCCCTTGTTCTTTTTTTCTCTTTTCTTCCTCAATTTTTTTTAATGGGCAAAACAGGTTAAAAGAAAAATATTGCTTCCAGCTACTGAAGGGTTGATTTTTGTTGTTTTCTGCTTTTTTTTTTTTTTTTTTTTTTTATTTTTGGGGGGGGGGGGCTGTACAGCTTACAAACATTTCTAACCCGATCGGAAGAGTTGAGAAAAAAGGAAATATTTGTTTTTCCCTGCTTAATCCTGGGGAAGAATTACACACATGCAAACACAAGTTGTATGAATTCTAATGTTGTACTAATAAAAAGGTGTGAGGAAGAAATCAATAGTGTGCTCTTCAGTCATTTGTTATCACCATTCTTTTTGTTAATTTGGTTCTATTCGACTCTTCCTTACTTTGCCCTAGACGTCCCCTTTCTGAAACATAATTTTATTGTAGTGTACCTCATGGTTTTTAATTTAATTACTTTCCAAAAAGATCATAGTACAGCAAAACCCACAAAATTGGCTGAAATATGCCAAATAATAAAGTTGCAAGTGCAATCTCACATTTTATTATCTTCTACCTCCAAATCTGTTAAGAGCATAGCTCTCATGGGCTCCCAGGCTTAAGGGAGTGTTTGAGTTACCTACCTACCTTTTTGTATTTCAGCCAGCATGGCTATATGATCTCTGTATTCAGCAAAGCTCCGCTTGGATTCAGTATCTGGTTTTTGTTTTGTTTGAAATAAGTGACAAAACAAAAGGCACTTGAGTACAGCCATGACAGGAGATTATCAGCATGATACAGTATTCAGATAAACTCTTTTCTGGTTAGTGATGTTTAAATCCTATTCCTTCCAAATTGCTGCCTCTTTTTTGTTTATTTGTTTGTAAGCACCAAGTAATAGTAGTTCTACTATTGTTTTAGCTACCAGTTTTTGAGAAAGGGATGGGTGAGAGCTGTGTAGCATATCTTTTCCTCCAATTTGTCTGTTGGCTTTTTTACATCTAAAAAATCCTTCAGGTGATTCAAGTGAGCTTTCCTAGGGGCTTTGTCAATATAGGGAATAGATTTGTACTGAAATGTTATTCGGTGGCACAAGTAGTTTCATTAAGTAAAATAGTAGAGCTCAAAGTTACGTTGCAAGTAATCTGGATAATATCTACCTTTTTACCTGAGCACTGTCCTGCTAATTGGCTTCTTCTCACTATGACAGATTTCATACAAAAGAAATACTTGGGGATAATTTTTGTAATGTGCTACTGACATTTTGGCATTTGATCTCCTCCTTTTGGCTTTGATTTGTAAAAGACTTTATAATAACTCATGTACAACGTAAAGTAGTAGAATACCGGGGAGAAGGGAAAGAACTAGAAGCACTTTTTCCTTCTGAACTGAGATGAAACAAATCATTTTCTTTCTTCTGTTTCTGTTTTTTARCCAAAGGTTGTTATAATATACATCTTTTGGGAGATAATAACATTGCTGGCACTTTTTTTTTATAATAAGCATCGTTTGTAATTTTTGTTTTCCACCTCTGCAGATAAATCTCCACATTTCTTGAGGCTGGGGGATGTAGAGGTCAATGCAGGGCAGAATGCTACATTTCAATGCATTGCTACAGGGAGGGATGCAGTGAATAACAAGTTATGGCTCCAGGTAAGGCCAACTCATCCAAGTCTATTTGGCTAGAGGACAAGCTTGTTTCTGGAGGTGAAATATTTAAATTCCTAAGCCTTTTTTCTTCTGCATGTAAACTGTTTAGTTTAAGTAAAATTTTACTTTGATTAAAAGGAGAAACATATAAACAATTTTCTTGGTTTAAAATTAGAAAACTGCAATGGACAGTGAATAAAGGTTTTTCTTTAAGCCTTTGTGGTCCTTTTCTGCCTGCAATCAACACCATTGTATCAAAATTTATTAGCAGTAAATACATATAATCAGCATTTGATATCTAGTTAAACACAGATGTAATAATAAGCTGTCATAATTTTGAGAATGATTTTATCATAAAAATTATAATTAGTGCCTTGGCCAAGCAGGTGGCAGAAGGAACATGACTGTGTTTGTATGTGCGCACGTGTGTGTATCTTATTTTCTCAACAGAGTATTTAATAGGACAGCATAAAAGTAACTGCTGCATGCTCTCTTTGTGTCTCTCGCCATAATGGGGGGAGAGGGGGAGTTTCAACTTCTATCAGTAATTATTAGAAGTATGTGTGTTTAACATAAGAGATGACTAAAACCAGATTTTTTTTTTCTTACTCTAGAAAATTTTAAGCTTTTTTGAGGGTTTGTGGGGAAGGTTGCTTATAGTTAAGTAGACCAGTTAGAAGGATTGCAAAAGTTCGTGCTTACTCCTTTAAAACTGTTATGTTGCAACTTGACATGGATAAAAATTCAGTTCAGTTGTATGTTTGCCTTTATGTGCACACTTCAGAGAGCTGGTGCTTAAGGTATATGTATAAGCTATCTGCTTTATAATGGTTTTCAAATATGCCCTTTAAAACAGAGCTCTTGTTTTCTTTAAAAAATGTGTATTTCAATACACTTTCAGAACTTTATAATATATGTATTTTTGGCAAACATAATACTTTGAAATGAACTCTAATCAGTTCTTCCCAATCTGTTTGAATTCTCTTTTAAGAGATAATGGGGCTGACAGATCTTGAGCAACAGGTACATATAGGTGTGTGAGAAACTTGGAGTTTCAAAGGGAGAATCTTTTTAATGGATAGAATGAGACTGGAAAAATTGGATGGTAGGTAAAATATATTGCTGGACAAATATGCTGCAATACCAAACCTCACATAAATCTAGCAGTAACTGCATTGCATTTAGTGAAAAGGTATCTTATCAGTAGGAATTACCTGTTTTTCATGTCTTTGAGYAGCAACTTGTTTAAATGGAGCAAATATAAAATGCATTCTTTGAGGAAGAGGAGTCCAATTGCAAACATTTGCCAAACTGAGCACATAAAGCATGCAAAATTAGCCTGGATTAGTATCTCAAAGACAGGGCTATAACAATAGGAGCATGCAAGAAACAAGGTAAAGCACTACCTTCGATGGCAAATTGGTCAGAGAGGCCTGAGGGAGGCAGCCAGCTGGAAGTCTTCCATACCACTCGCGCCTCGCAGGCAGATAACTTTGACGGATTACCCTGTCTAACTTTCCCTCCCTTGAGGAACCCAGTTAGCAGCCAGAACAACTCAGAAAACATATGTTTTCCCCCTTCATATACTTCATGGGGTTTTGTATGTGTGCGCGTATCACAGAAATGGGTGCTTTCTGATAGCGTAAAAGATCACAGATGATGATTCTTTTGCTGGATGAGGAATGGACATTCCCTTTGACCTTYGAATTATTCTGCTGTTATGAAGTGCTCTGATGTGCTTGAAGATAGCTTGCTACTGAATGTGTATGCTTGGATTTAGGTTCCTGTTTTCCCTTAAACAGTGCCAAATATTCACCAATTTAAAGGTGACCCGTATTTCTTCTTCCTTCCTCATCATTCCAAGCCTCTGTTCTACTTTCCCAGCATAAGTGCAAATTATCAACTTTAGCCCTCTGAACTTCCTTCATTAAACAGATAACAGAGCAAGTTACTGCTCCTGTTGTGCACAACTAATAGTGAATTGACTCTTTTCCTTAAAATCTGGGTGGAATATGTATGTGGCCCTGTGAGGCTTCAAAGCGTGTGACTTGGGAGAGGTTCACTTTAACCTTTGACCAAACTAGAGATTCAAAGTCTGAATACCCAGGAAGGAACAGCCAGCAGATCAAATCAAGTGCCTAATTGTTTTTGAGATCCCTGAGCTGAAACATTCCAGGAATGTATTTTTCTCATAACAACAAAAGCCATTGCAAAAAAAATAATAAAAAGAAATGCAAAAGAAAGATGCTTTTGAAGTACGCTATGTTAAAGAAAATAGCTTTTTGCTATGTTTTTATTGAAAGAGAAAAGATATTTCCTTAAAAAAAAAAAGCAGCAAAAAATTGCTAATAAAACGTATTCTTTGATAAGTAAAGATCCAAAGTGTGATCTGGGACACTGGGACTTTTTATGTCTGCAATTATCTAAGATCCCATTTGCTTGCATTGAAATAATAGAGTTTTGCAGTTACAGCCTTCATTAGCCAATGTGCTCATGCTCTCTGGCTCTCCCAGCCCTCTCTTTAGAGAGGGCTAAAGTAAATTAGGCAGCGGGAAACAAAAACCAGCTGCCTGGCTCTGTCTTGCCAATTGTGCTGTCAGGCTCTGTGTGAAGTCCCACAGCTGTGTAAGCCAGGCTTAGGCTGAGCTGCCACAAGCTGAGCTTTTCTCTCCCCCTCCCTTCTCCATACTAACCTGGAAGCTTTTAGCTGTCCAGTAAGTCAGTTCAGGAAACTGAGCTGGCTGAAAAAGAATTTGGCCAAAAATACAGGTTGTGTGGGTTTTGGAGGAGGGAGGGTGAGAAGAGGTTTGGTGTTTTTTGTTTTGTTTGTTTTTTATCTTGATTCATGTCTGAATCGCCGAACTATATAAGCACTGCTGGCACATGGGAAAAGATGAGAATGATTGGTCAGAAGCAGGAAAGAGGACTTGTAGCAGCCTGAACTTAAGTAAAAGTGATCTTAGTAGCATGACCTATTGTGGTGTCCCATGCCAACTTTAATTTTATATTTATTGGGAAAAAGCACTGATAATACATTAGATGATCTGTGTACATGCACATTTGCACGCTTCGGTTTCTCTCTGTTTAATTAAGTGCACATACCTTTGTGTGGCTGAAACTAAAAATAGACGAGAACAGGTACAGCATTTCAACAAACTGAGTCTTAAGTGTTTATTACTGTAACACCAGTCTTTTCATCAGCTCAGATGATATTCTATAAATATATTTCTATAAACATTTCAGACAAATAGAAATTAACATTAAATTGAACTTCTGCTGGCCTTCATGCGCTTAGATTTTATTCTTGCTTGTTTGTTTTTAGATTGTATCTGGTTTTGTGTCCCCTTTCATATCCCCCTACTCCACCCTACATTTTGCAGCCCCGCTGGACCAAGGTCTGGACAGTCAGAGCTCTGACATTGAAAGATAAGCAGTAAAGATAACACAAGTCTTTTAAAAGTTGCACCTGCATTAATATAAAACAAATGTTTGCAAAGATAAAGAGATTTAACTGGTTGAGCAAGAGGATCTGAAACATACCTTTTGTGAGAGGGCGAATACTAGGTGTGGGAGCAGAAGGACAGACATGAAGCTCTGAATTTTTTTGTTTTTCAGCATAATATAATATCAAATCTGTTACACTTATTTATTGAAGCGTTTTCTTTGTGCTCCCTAATTATTGGCAAATTCTGAAAGAGTTTCAAAATCCATAGGTTTTGTTTGAAGTGAGTATTGATTTTTCCTTTTAAAATAGATTCAATCTTGGTGTGTATCCTCTTTTTGGCAACCCTCACACCTTTTGATTGTAATGCTGCTGGTTTTTTTTCCCTCAGTATTTTTTTTCCCTCTCTTAAAATTTCTACTGTAGAGAGAAAATAACATTTGTAGTTCAGTGCCACTGTATACACTGAGGCATTTGGGTTGTATGATAGGAATCTACAAGCCCAAGATGGTAACCCAGGATTTCTTCATTCACAAAGGGAATGCATACATTTTCAAGGAAAAATGTATGACTTTTGGTGCTTCAGTATGCTTTGTCTTTAAAATTTCAGAAGTTAACAGTAATACTTGCTGAAAATTCTTTAATATAGGAAATGAACATAAGTGTGTGTGCATGTATATATAATCTTAAAAGGTTTGATATAGCATATCATAAAAGGCTGATCAGTTGTTGCCCACTTCTGCTGATTTTCTCTTTTATTTTTTAACCTTTTTTTGAAAGGACACTTTTTCAAGAATAATATTTATTTCATTTATTAAAATTTTGTGCACCTCGCTTCTTTGTTCACCTTGATTTGTTGAATTAGTATAATTAAAACCCCTTTTGATTCTGTTTTTTTCCTTTGAAATACCATGCATTCCAGTGGAGTTATGTCAATAAATAACCTTGCAAACAAGAGTCACATTAATCCTGGTTTCTGGATGGATACATATTAAATATTAAATATTTGAAAGATAGTGCACACAGAGAACATTCTAACATTGACATGCAAACATGGAGGGGGGGAGATCTGTTTGCCTGTTTGATTTTTGTATTGTGTGAAGAAAGCTTCCACAGTTTTAAGCTTCATTTCATTACTAGGTGTGGAAATGGAATCGGCTGAGTAGAATAAATAACATTTTGCTGCGTGAAGTGTCTAGAAAGCATTATGCATATTGTCCAGCATTTGTTCTGCGAATTTAATTGGGATATGAGAGCAATAGGGTTTTTTGCATAATGGGGCTGGGTTTAACTGATTCCTGAGTTGGGAACAATTGTGACTCCCGTAAGCCCAATAGGATTTGCGGTGTCTTATCAGTGTCCAGTTTAACTGGACACTTGCACAGTGCAGAGAATAGAGCCCTTTGCTAGAACATCTGCTAAACCATATGTCTTGGCACCTGGTTCAGTTGGAGATAACTGCGGCGCTAATGAGTCCATCCATCATTGCTGAGTTTTGCATTAACATAGCATCGGATTAGGGAAAGCRGCTTGGTCTGGCTTTGCAGGCGACCGTGTTTTGCCACGGTCTCCGGTGGTGCCGTTTGCTTTGGTGAATCTCAAATCAGAAGGGGGTACCGCGTGCATTTAATACACCACTGGTAATCCCGGGCAGATTGTCATCAGAGCCGTGGCAAGGGGGCCGATCTGTCGGTGATAGCAGTAGGCACTGGCTAAGGGTCCCGCGGCCAGGCTGCCAAGGCTGGCGAGGCAGCGCTGCCTTTGCCTGCGGAGAGGCTCATCAACATTAATGCAGTGTGATGCATCTCCTCACGCAGCCAGAGGAAAATGCCTCTCCTTGTGGAATAACAGATAATTAAAGCAATTGCCTGAAAGTAATAATTGAAAAAGTGAAATTAAAAACCATTATGGAAAATAAAATGCAAATTGCTGTAAAAACAATGGAATCAGGCTGACCTCCCAGCAGTACCAACTGTTATCAGATGATGAAAGATCACCTGTGCAGCTGGACTGTGACAGCTCGAACAACTGGCTGTATAACGCTCCCTTTCTGCAGGAAACTCTTGTAACCCAAAATGCTATGTTTACCAGGATTGCAAGTTTTGGTATTGTCCTAGAATTGGATGTTTAGCTGTCATGGCTCTTTCTGAACGTAAGTATTTTCAGTAATTTTTGCTTTTCTCACAGCATTGTTATGCCTAAGCAAAATCCAGCCTGAATTTACAGGTAGCTTTGCAGAAATTGTGTATTTTGGGGAACTTTCTATTTGCTTCCTCTTTCTTCTGTATTCAGAAGTTGAATGTGTGGATCGTTATTCAGCCCTGGGGTTTTGGGAGTGGGCCTTGGGCCTTAGGCATAAACCATTTAGCTGCAGGCAAGTGTTTGGAATCTCTCAAATATATATATTTATATAATAGGAAGGTCGTGTCAAATTTAATTTTATTTGCTCTAGTTTGCATGTTTTTACTTAGAATTTTTCATAACTTTCTGATGTAACTTTGCATTTTGAGGTCCCTTTACATTATGATACGGTCAATTGGTAAAGATATTGTTTCTTTAATTTGATGATGAAGCATTTGCTCTTTAATTGCACCTGCTGCTCGCAATTTTTGTGACTTTTGAAGAATGATTTTTGTTAGCTTGAAGAGATTTTTACAAATGCTGAAAGTTAAGGGGAACTGAGGAGACTCTTGAGTGTTAGAGAACCTTTGCTGTTCTCCCCCCCCCCCCCCTTTTTTTTTTTTTTAAATATATATGGCCTAAAGAAAGTTCAGAGAAGGTGTTTCCAAACACCTTGTTAGCACCCTCAGGACTTCGGTTGTGGAACATGATGCAGATTTTTGGTAACCTTTTGGTTATTGGTCAGCTGTCAAGTTTGTTGACTCTTTTTGTTGTTGCCATTGAAGTGAACAAAGTTAGTTAGGCCAACTTGTCCTGAGGAGGAATCAAAGCCGCAATGTCTTGCGGAGGCCTGGGGGAGGAAGGGGGACAACCCCTCCCGGTGGTCTGCCCTTGGAGACTGAAAGATCCTCCGGAGCGGTATTTCTCTGAGGAGTTACTGCTTGCCCACCCCTCACCTTGGTGACCTGGGAGGCAGCAGGCTTGTATCATGAGTGTCATCCTCCTAAAACACCTGCTGACTTGTAACCATAAATATTATTGAATTGTGATACTGAACCTTGCTTTCTCAGCCAGTAAAATGCCACTCAAGTCTAGGTGAGCTTACCTGTATCTTGATTACTAGCAATGGTAAATTGCTTATAAGTTCCTTTTTTGTTGCACTTAAGGATTGCACAGAAACTTCACTTCCCTGATTTTTCTCATTATTGGTTGCTTTAACTTATGGAAATATGTTTTTGAAAGTGAACCACAGAATATGGAAGCACAGAGGGCAGCGCTCATCTTTTACAGTGGCCTATTTGATCCACACTTTTGCCTCAGCACATTTGTTCTCTGATAGACATTGTTTTTAAAAACATTTTTCAAAGATTCATGAAAAGGTGGCTTAAAATTATATACATAGCTACTTTTAAATGATTTAACTTATAGTTTATTCTGTATCACACACTGCTGACTCCTCCACTGCTACAAAGAATACCGACCAATGAGAAATACAGTATTCATAAGTTCATATTTGATATTTTCCTGCTAACTTGTTTGTTTCACAAAGGCTTTTTTTTTTTTTTTTTTAATCTTGCACTCTGTATTCATTTTTGCGATCTATGGCATTTAATCCTCTACTAACCATTCTCCCTCTCTCCTTCCTTAATTTATTAGCCTCTTGGATAAATATGGCAATTTCTTCTAGATCCCCAGTCATTTTACCTTTCAACAACACTAAATACCATAATTCTGCTGGGCGTAATTTAATTCTGCCCCAGTTAACTTAGTCCTCCAGCCTGTGTAGCTACCGGTCATTTAGTTTACACTGGAGTCTTTGGAGTTATCATCCATGTAGGTCTTCCCTAGGGACGCTGCTGCTGCTGCGGCTGAGGTTGGAGCATCAGCCCTTGGGGAGCTGTGCTGCTGGATCCTCTGAGGATGCTGCTGGAGGTCAGGTTGTGACCATATGTAACATGTGGGATCTCTTTTTCTCCTGCTGCCATTTTGCAGTTTGCTGTTATAACAACCGTTGTGGAAGTTTGTTTCAACTTGAAATATTTTTGGGTTTTGCTCACTGTGTGAAGTCATGGTAGTATTTCTTGAAGCATTCAGTGGCATAAACCTGTGGAAATCAGATACATGAAATTAAGATAACCCTCATAAAAATGTTCTGTTATAAATTCCCTGACCATTGGGTCCTTTAAGCCTTGTCTATTAATCAGTGCATTCAGGTTGTCTCCTCAGCAGTGTGGTGTGCTATAGGGAGCCCCATGCCCTAGTTTGCTCAAATAGCTGTGAGACTTTATGAATTACAAAGGATAAAATCATCTGCTATACTGGGCTTCTTTTAGAGAAGGGTAAAAGCATCTGCTGAGAAGTTTCTGAAGAACTTTGTTGTGTGATACTGGTCTTCAGTAATTTTTTTTGCAAATTCTTTCCGTCACTGTCCTTTCCTAATTAATCAGATTTTTTTTAGACCGACAAGATGAATGCTGTAGTTAAGTGTGCTCTACTCAAGATGATACAAACCTTCAATCATTGTGTCCAGCATTTGTATTTCAGTGTATGCTGTTATTTTAAAGAAAATTCAGCATTCATGAACTATAGCTTTTTGAAAAATTCTTTTTAAATATATATTTTGTTGCATGTGTTGGACTAGATTTAAAATAAAATGTCTTTAAACTGTCCAGAGAAAACAAACATGGATTTTATTTGTGTAATGAAATGGCTAGGGACACTGTAGAATAGATTTTGCTATTCTGCCTCCGTTGGATTTTATTATACTAAAGTAAGTTAGGATTGCCACCTATGAAGGGCCAGATGGCTCTGAATTAGATTACTTCATGAGAACCATTACTTTCTTCAATGGGAAGTTCAATACGGCATCAGGGGATTTGAGCTACTTCTAAATGAGTAAGATTGAATAACAGAAGTATGCGTGCAAGTCTAAGGCATTAAAAGTGATCTTGAATTTTTCTTCATGGTTGTAGCATGCAAGATAGAATTAGTCTCATCATATTTATTCAAAATCTTCAGTTTATATTTTCGTGAGAAAAAGCTGTGTTGCTTTCTCTGCTAATAAGTGAATGCATGGTTCTTTGGAAAGTAGGATCTTCCTCTGTTTTGCTGCATTTGGGGCGACCAGCAAGTTAAAGCAGGTTATAGTCTGTATTTCATAATTTCTCTTAAAAAAAAAAAAAAAAAAAGAAAAAGAAAAGAAAGCAATAGCCAATTCACCTCAAATTGTATACTAAGAAAAAGATTGGACTATCTAGGCATATTTTTCAAACAAGTACACTTCTTGTTCCATTTGAAATATGGATTGATTAGGTTAAAATCACATATTTGTGAATAAAGTCAACTGCAAAAATCCCGCTTGTTCAGTCATTTTCTCTTTTGTGAGTGAGGAAAATATTTTTTTTCTTCATTTTCTCCTTATGGTAAGTAATTTTATACTTCAGTCAGTTAAAGTTTTAAAGACTCAAGAATGTACTAAGACATTTGTGAAGAACATTGTATTTAGCAAGGTTTTTCTGGTGGTTCTACTTTCTGTAGACCTGCCTTGGTTTGGAGACTGTATTTTAAATGGTGTAAAAACATATTCTGTGTGTGTTATAAACTGCCAGACAGCAACACGCAAGTAAAATAAAGGAAGTCTAGCTGTTATTTGTATTGTTTCTTTTTTATTCCCTCATGGTTATTTTTGTTTTGTTTTTCCAAAACATCTTTTGGCAGAGACCGTGCATTATTGCTGATCTTCAAAATGTCCCCATTCGACCCTTCTCCCTCTTGCAAAAAAACCCAAAACCAAAAACAAAACAACCAGCATTTCTCACTTTACACAGTGGGTAAGCACCTGAAGATTTTGGAGCATATTCTGTGCAAATTCCCTTCTCCCCTGGCTGTCAGCAGGTGCGAGTCCCCAGATGCCCTGGCGGCAGCCTCTCCCGCTCTTCTGCCCTCAAGCCAAGTTGTGATCCCACCTTTGGGGACAGAGTCAGGGAAAGAAACTCTGGTGCAGCCCTGGCCCCGGCGCCCCRCACAGGCTCTGTGGCTGCACACTGAATTCGCTGAGGAACTGATCCACCTCTGCAACTCCAGTATTATTAATCTGGGAAGGTTATTTTCCTGAGGAGTTTTATGCAGGAATATATGAAGGAAGGCAAAGAGGGAGGCAGCGGGAACTGCTGAAGCGAGCCGGGCTGCCAAAGCCATGCATGCGTAGCTGCAGCCCAAGCGTTGACATCTCTTGCTCTCTGGAGGCCTCCCAGCATAGAGCTGAGAGCCTAGGAGGAGAAACAGCGTTGGCTATCGTTATTAGCAGTGGAGAGGACTTGTTCCAAGGTGTTTATGCTAAGAAAGGAACAGGGATGTGTGAGGTTGAACTGTCCAGGCTGATAAAAATCACTRGTATGAAGAAGGGGCGGGGGGGGAAGGGAGAACAGGAAAATTTAGGTTGGACATCAACATGGAAATTTGTGGTATCTTATTGTCACTTAAAAAAAAAAAAAAACTTTCTGACTGGAAAAATTGAGAAAAGCAAATAGGTTTTAAATCTATATTAGAAAATTAGAAATACAACTAAATTCTACCAGGTAAATAAGCCGTTAGAATTCAGATGTTTCTGTTTACATTCAAGTTCTGAAAGATCCACTGACATTTCATTTCATGTTTATTAAATGCTTAATTTCTTTCATGAGAGAGAAGAGAGAAATTTTAAGGCTAATTGTTCGTTTGCCTGCTTGCTTTTTAAACAGAGTAGACTTTACTGTCCGTTTTTTAATATAGATGTTCTAGTCCCATTGCCTTAAAATAAATTGCTGCCTGCAAATAAATATAAATGTTAAATAATTTTTATAACATCATATTCCTATGAAATTAAAAATAACCCCAAAGTCATAGAGTTTTAGGTTTAAAGTCGTAGATTTAAAAACCTGAAATGCCAGAATTAAGGGAGGTTTTTTTACATGCTTGTATATCTTTTAATCAACTGTTTACAGCATGTAGTTCTTTGTGAGGCCCACAGATATTTTCAAGAAAGGAAAAAAATCTGACTGGTGACCTCTTGTAAATGAGCAATTCAGGGTTATCGAATCAGACAGCAAGGGACTGGAGGAACCAAGGATAGCACAGGGTACAGCCATTACCTATTAGTATAACTCCACATTAATTTTAAATCGAAATTTTAAAACCCAATTGAGCAGCATTTTCAAGCTCTGTTCAGTGTGAGCAGGACATAAATTGAAACAGTATCTGTCAGAAACCCTCTAATAAGCAGAGAACACTGCTGCCGTTCTTTCCTTTCTTTTAAAATCAGTAGTAGTGCCCTGACATTAAAAAGAAAAGTTTAATTAAAAGATGATGGCAGTGCATCTGAACTCTCACTGCCTAATGGCTTACTGGTGTAAGACAGATGTATTGAAATGAATGCAGGGTATTTTCTTCAACATGTATTTTTAAGTGAGAAATCTCTTCTGCTTGAACTTCTGATCATTTTAATGACTGAAAAATATTTTAATGGGTAAACTGTACATGAAGATAGACCTTGAAGATGTAATTGCACAGTTGGATTCACAAGAAAAATCCTAATACAGAGAAATTTGAGCAACTACTCTAAGTCTTGTAAGATAAAGAAGTAGTAAATCACTAATGTAAATAGCAAAGAAAATCCTAGGTTTTGTTGTTGGAGTAGAACTGTGAAGCTGTTTAAATTTCTTTTTTGATTAATTACTCTAAAAGTGCTTTGTTATTTTGGTTAAAATTAGAAGCCCAGTTCACTTTACTTCTCTGGCATTAAGTATGTAAACTAGCTGATGTAAGCAAGTTTTCAGCTTTGGAAAGTAAATTTTTTTTACAAAAAAAGCTTTTTGATATGCTTATCTGCTGCTGGCTGAGTGCTTTACAGTGAGATTTAAAGCACTGAACTTAATGAAAGAAGGGCCTTAATTTTAGAAAAACATCTCTGTTACTTTTTTTCCCTTCACGGTAGAAAAAGAATCATTGTATTACCTGAGTTACTACTATCATATCTAGTATGGTACCAGATGTAACAATATGCCTCTATTTAATATATTTTGCTGGATCATGTTAACAATTTTGTGCCAAGTTTGTGTTTACTGGAACAGCTGCCATTTCCTAACCTTTTTTTGTGGTGTAGTGATCAGAACACGCATGGTGGCAGAGCAGAGAGGCGGGAAGGGAAGAAAGTGCCACAGGCTTTATGTAGTTTAATTACTGTAGGCCACCAGATCCAAGTTTTATTTTAAGTTACCATTCCAGAGAGTTCCAGTTATGACTTGTTTAAGCCTCTGATCAAACCTAAGGGAAAAAGGTAGCTAGAAAATCTTGCTTTCAAATATAGCTTTCGCTATCAGGAGAAGCTAGCTAAGGGGAGGGGGAGAGGCGTTTCTTACAAAATGATTTGGCTGTAGTTGAAGCAGCAGTGAAATAGAGCCTCTGACATCACCCCTCGTTGGTGTCACAATGCAACATTTATTAATTTCATTGAACCTTGAAGTTCAGTAAGGCCTCCTGTTTGTAGGAAACTTTAAAAATGTTTTTATTTAGGGAGGAGCTGTCTGAGTACCCTTTGGAAGTGTCTCTTATTTTCTCTTTTGGAGATCTGTTTTACTTTTGGCATCTAGCCGTATTGTCTGGTTCGGTCCCATGGGCTCAGCATACCTTTGGATATAGCGATAGTCCTTGGTGGCTCCCTGCCATTTCTGGCATAACAGCAAAAAGGAAAAAAAAAGGGCGGGGGGAGGACTGGTTAGGTCTTTTCAGCCGTCATGAAATAAGGAAGACTCAAACCAATACAACTGCTGTTGATAAGGGTTATGGCATGGTCTGYGTGGTGGCTTATCAGTAGACTGAAGGAGGCTGAAATCTGCCGGGATCGTATTAATGAGCATGTTCACGCAAGGGCTGCAATGAAGCACGGGAATAGTGCTCTGTGACTGCTGCAAGGACAGAAGAAGCTAAAATTCATCCGTTTAAACTTTATTAATAGTTAAAATGAATACTTAGAGTGAGTTTGAAACAGCACTGAATCCCTCGCTAATCTACAACAAAAGTATTTAAAGTGATTAACCCATGCTAAGATCACAAATGGTAGATGTAAAAATAAAGTGTTTTAGTATTATGAAGTACTCCTGACTGTGACAGAAGGCCAGTTAATATACACATGCATCATAACTCATCTCCCTTTGCTCCCCTCTGTATTTTGCCACAGGCTTTCAGGTTATTAAATTCTGTGGCTCAGCTGTACTGCTTCTCATGTTAGACAGAAAGCTCCGAGTTTAAGACCTCAGTGATGTCCCTCATTTCAGGGGTTGATTAGAGCTAAAAATGTCCATGGGAGGTCATGTTTTGCTACATATCGAGCAGAGCAGGCAATGTAGTTACAAAGGGAAATTAGGATGTCTTTCTGGAGACWGAGCAAAGCTGAGTGTTCAGAAACTGCATTCTGGTCTGGGAATAACATGTGGCTGATCCACAGGAGAGAGAGGGGACATTGTTTATAGACAGTGGTGTGTGTTGTTTTATTATTTTTTCCTACATTAATTTTTGGGGGAGGGTCTTTTTTTTGATTAAAATTGAAATTCAATTCATATGAGTGGAGATGAGGAGAAAGTGTCACATAAATGGCAAACCTGTTTCTGCTCTATTGACACATGCCCCAATCAACTCTAGAAGGACTGAATTTTTCAGTGATTTTTGGTGGTTATGATTTTTTCAGAACTCTGTAAGCCCCTTCTAAATTAGATGCATCATTTCTCTTCTAGCAGTTCCTTTCCCTCCCCTTTTTATTTCAACTAGCTTTAGATAGATGATGCATAGTATAACAAAGGTACAATTTCAGAAGGTATTGAATTTGGATAGATAAAAGGTAAGCATTAAAAAGGAAACATTGGCTGGTTGCTGAAAAATAGCTGCTGGAAACCTGTGAAATCCCTCTATGCCAAATTTGTTTAAAATTTTTTATTTTGTTTAAGTTTTCTTTTTACAGTGCACCAACATATCTGTTGTAATTTTATTCTAAAGTTGAATGAATTTTCTCAGGAATGCAACTGCTCAACCACCTATGAGAGCCTAAGAGGAGTAAGGTGTGCTCAGTCTTGTGTGGCAGTGCAAACCCCTGACCATGGTTTTCCCCCCGAAACTTGATTCTGAAATGCTTTTGAATACCTGCCTATCTCTTGATGGGACCTCAGCGCTGTGCTCTCCTACCAAGGAAAGGTTGCACCGGGAGATGTGTTTGGGGTCTTTTTACATGCTGTTTGTATGATGATCATGATAAATGTCTTTGTGTTCTTACAAGATACCTCTGCATTGGTTTCTCTTATTTTCAGAGAAGAAATGGGGAAGATATTCCAGTTGCTCAGACTAAAAATATCAATCACAGAAGATTTGCTGCTACCTTTAAGTTGCAAGAAGTGACAAAAACTGACCAGGATTTATACCGCTGTGTAACTCAGTCAGAGAGAGGTTCTGGAGTGTCAAATTTTGCTCAGCTTATTGTTCGAGGTAAAGTTTTAATTTTATCCAGTTAAATGCTCTTAATACCAATGCTTTCTACTTACACCTTCATCTGAAATGATTATACAAATGTAGCACTATGAGGCTCTGGAAATTGCCATAAAACAGGAGTGTGGTTAGCAAATTTCTAACTTTTTTAATATGTCTCCATATAAAAACCGTAATCTTTGAATTCATGTAACTTGCCCATATGCAATTCAGTAGATGGTGTTTGTTGAACTTAAGGTGAAAACTGATTAACATTTCATAAATATTTTTACAGATATGAGAGAATCCACTGTAGGGAGGTTCCCTTTTAAAATCCATTGCCTTGAGCAGACTGGTAGTGCAGCAAATAACACATTGTTCTGTTACCTGGGAGACAAGTATATAAAAATAGTTTTAAACTTTCCTCTTACCCAAGGACTAAAAGCATAATGGAGATTTTCCTGTGATGATTTCTGTCCTGTGGAGTAGAAGGAAAGGAAAAGGAAAGGAGAACTTGCTTTTTCCACTCTGAATATTTTTCGTTGCAGTTCATTCAGAAGCCTGTTGGAGTGCAACCATGGCTTAAGTGTGGCGATGTGGGGCTGGCCATATATTTTATTCCTTTTGTGTTCTGGAAGCATGAAAACTGACTGGCAAAGGATGCAGTTGAATATAAGAACATGCAGTTCAGTTCTCATTTCTGAAATTCACTTGCTCTTTGCCCTGAGATAAGTCATTAAGCATCTTCTTGCCTAGTTGTATCACCTGTAAAATTACCCTCTTCACCTACCTCATAGGTTTGTGGTGTAACTTAATGTTTTGAAGTGTATAGGGGAAGTTCAGTGGTGTGCAAAATTGGTCTGTGATGCTGCTGCTTGGTATGGGGCTGGTTTGGCCAGGCAAAGAAAATGCAGGTATGAGGTGTCCTAAGGGGCTTGGTCTAGCGAGAGGTGATTTAGTCAGTAGTCATCTGGGATCAGCTATTGTATCTGGAACTGGGACAGGGAAAACAAATTCATCCTCAGCTTKTATAAATAAAGAGAGCATAGCAAATGCTCTAAGAGATTTGATTTTTGGTGTCAGCTAGCAGACGTCTTCTTTCCTGGGAGACCAGTTGATTGAGGTCAAGTAGGTTTTATACTTTCTATGTGGCACCAATAAAAAATGGGCCCTGTTGAACATGCATAGATTTAGACAATATGTTAACAGCTTGTTTTGTTCTGTAGATGTACTCTTTTGTCTAGCAAAGTGCAAGACAATCTTCATCCTAACATAATATAATGAATCCTGTTGCAGTATGAAAACTGACTTTCTGTCTTACTGCCAGGAAAGCAAGACAAATGGATATATTTATCCAGTAAATGACAGATTTTTATAATTAAAAAAGAGCAATAAAATGGTGTTAAAAATACTATTTCTTTCAAAGAGCAGGTAACAATATTGAACTTCAGAGTGCTGTCTTTTTAAATGTGGAATATTGTCCAGCTGAGAAGCTTGGGTCATTTAATAGAGAATACCATCTTTATAGCTTAAGATGTAACCTGTTAGCTAGCTCTGCACACAACAGCTATATAGGTTTTATATTTTAAGGCTGATATTACTTTACTACTTTGTGTTGTTTCTGCATTAGAAACCCAGGAATTTTAACTTTTTTATATCTAAAGGGAAAAATAGCCTTCTAAAAACATTTTAATCTATTTGACGTCATGGTAAAGAAAAAAGATATATATTTTATAGTAGGATTTATTGCTTGCTGTTATATTTGAAAAGCAATATACAGTAATATATTTTCTTGATTGTCTGGATAACCACTAAATAAATCTTGTTAGCCAAAAAAACATACCCTCAGGGATCAGCTACCCTGGTGTTAAAACTGTACTGAAAATTAAGCATAATGACAGGTCCTATATCTCAGTGGCACTTTAAAGCTGACATCCTGCTACAGGGATACAAAAGATGGTAATTTTAAAGGAAATTTTGGGGCCACTGATATGAATTGCCTTTAATAAGAGCTGGCATAGTATTGCCCATTGTCAAAGATGACCCAGGGGTAAGAGTTTATTAGTGCGTTTCCTTCCAAACCGAAAGTGACAGGGCATGCTTGGGGCCTTTTTGTTGCTGTTTGTAGCAAATGAAAATCTCACTGCAGAATTCTCATGCTGAAGAGTATTGATCTGTGTGTTCTCACAGCCAGAGGAGGAAAAAATGCGCTGAGACACAATTTACTTTGTCATGGCTTTGGTATTGCTTCCAGATCATTTTGAGCAATGATAAGGTCTTTGGTTTGTAGAAGCCAAACTTTATTGACAGCAGTTGTTATTAAAGAGCAAGAGATGAAGAACAGCAGTTGTTGCTCAATAACTCAAAGTTTTAAAGTCTGTGTTTAGTTACATGGCAGAGAACTTTGCATATTCCACCTCTGTACAGTCATGTGGTGTTGTAGTATAGGTGTAGAGGCATCTTGCACTTTTCTGATGAGTCATCTGTAAGTTAGCCTTAGTAATGAAAATTTCCAGTTGTATGATTTACTTCATATTGAAACATCATTATTTTGTTTTGAGCTTTAACAGAAGAATTGCGTTCAGTTGAGTTCTAAACTTCATTATAAAGATATGCACCTGAGATGTATGGTATACTATCGAAGGTCCAGAAAGGGATGTCTTGGTTACTTCAACTCTAATTTTTGGTACAGAAATAAGACCAGCACAAGATTTGTAATTCAATTGCAACATTTTACCAAATGTAGTTYCAGTCAATAGTTTAATGTCTCACCCTTACTTTGACAGTCTTCAGCTTTCAGCTCAGTGGCTATGTTGTATTGATTTTTAGATGGTTTCTATGGCATTGCTATCATTCCTGGATATGTGTAGAAGAAGCTGTCCCTTTCCTCTGCCCTTCCTTTTACAGGAAGATTGCTACTGTTGTTACTGTTATTTGACTTGCCCTCTTGAATAAGTTCTTCAGCTTAATCCTCTGTTTATATTTTCCTTTGATGGCTGGTAAATTGGCAATTTCTGGGAAGACAATTTGTTGAAGTCTTGGCAGTTGTTTGCATTGGAACTTTAGGAAGATGATGGGAGGAAAAATAGCTGTGATATGTAAGTAAGAGTTAACAAGAAGAGACTGACAGTTTCTTTCTTTTTAATTGCTTTGAGAGCAGATATATCATGCTCTCAAAGTCCTTCTGCTCCTTTTACTACTTATCATAGAATCATAGAAAATAAATGCCCCAAAACATCACCTCTGCCAATTGCTGATGTATATACATGGTGTATACAAGGGTGCAGATTTTCTGAGTTACAGTACCAGATGGCATTTCCCTCTTTAATCAATAGAGATCTTTGCACTGTAACAAATTCTTATCCTAGATCATTGCTTATAGTTGTTAGAAACTACTGGAATATTTGGTCTACTGATAAGTTTTGCCAACTTCAGTCTTCTACATCAGAAAACAAGCTAGTTTTCATCACAGCAGTTGTGGTCAAGTTCTTAGTTGACTTTGAGCGTTAAAAACGGCTATCAGGAGGAGCTAAAACTAGTGCTGCTGCCTTCTGTTTGAAATGCATCTGCTTTGTCCTAAAACATCTCTCAAATGGTACGATTATTAATTACACTTCATTTAAAGTGTTTACATGCTTTCCTGAGTTGTTTTTCTTTAAAATAGCTATGTGTTATTAGCAGAATAGTTGTACAAAAGTTCTTGTATGCTATCAAATACTGCAAAATCATCAGGAAACCCAGTGTGTTTTATTTCATGTAGTGGATCTTGCACAGCTTACTATGAAGAAAATGTAAGTTAGTGTCTCCTAAACATGGACATGACATGGAAGAAATATCAGAAAAAAGCTCAAATATTTACATCAGCTGTAATGTTTGTTAATAATCCCTGACTAGCTCCAGTATATGTCTGGTTCTGCTAATATGTTTCTAAGTTTTATTGAAGTTATAACAAATATTGATGTTTTCACTAGGTGAATGTAGTGTTCTTTTTTCTCATTTTCTCATATTTTTTTCATCCAACCCGAACTGGGCTCCTCTATGATGAGTTCAAAGCAAGGGAGGCCTACAGCTACCTTGATTTATAGCTCCAGTATGGAATTGTCCTCATGTCCCTAATATCTCCAAGTTAGTAACAGAAAACAAAAGAAAGGCAGCCTTCCTCCAGATGTTTTCCTCTACTGTCTTCTGACTGTTCTGCTAGGAATCAGAATAACTTCTGGTAAACTAACCTAAGTATGTATGTGCGTGTTAATGAGTGAGGTTATTTTATTTCTGGTATTTGCTTTGACTTTCCAAGTGGTCTCTCCTCTAAGTACTTCAGTGGGAGTTTTGGAGGAGTTTGTGATGATATTCAACCTTGTTACGCTTACTGGGCTGTATTTACCATCAGGAGCAATTCTTATGGTGGAAGTAAGTTTGTCTCTGGTATTTTTACCTCTCTTGTCTGTAATCTGTTAATAGATTTTATAAAAATGCAGCAAAATGAATGATCCTTATGCCAGAACATTTTGAAGATGGAGTTGGTACCTGGCAAATACCTCTCATGGGAGTATATTTTTTTCTCTTATGAGAAAACTCTTTCTGTTTGAGAAAGCTGTTGTGGATTGAAATTCAACCTTTCCAAATATTAGTAGTATTTGTTCTGTTTATCTGAAAAACATGAAATATTTGGACATGTTAACAATGTGTGTCCTGATTGTTGCCAGCTGTTTTATTTGCTCAGTACAGTAGTGGGCTTAAAAATATGCATATCTAATGACATGAAGAGCAATAGCTGACAGACTGAGGAAAATGCATCATGTACCCTGAATGTTGTTTATGTACTCCCTGCTTGCAAACAGGTTAACTCTTTTTGTACAAACGCGTGCAATGACCCATACCTCTGTTCCACAGTATTAAGTTCTCTCAGTCTGTTGAATAGTAGATATTTTTGCCTCTGGGCATGTCACCATCAGTTCCTTAAATGCTAGACAAATCAGCTTTGTTAGCTATACTTTGTAATGTGTTCAAAAATTTAATTTCCACATGAGGCAGGATGGTCGCTTGTATTGGGCTTTGTGCAGTAACTTTGAGGAGTCACCTTGTCTTGTGCAGGTTCTTTGGTGTGTGTTTCACTGACTTGCAGAGCAGAGGGGAAAATAGGGAGAGAGATTCAGCAGTCTGAGGTGCTGAAATTTGTGGGCTTTACATTGTTATCTTGGCTAAATGGCCTTTTGGACTGCGGTAGTACTTGGCAGACTTTGTAGTTGTGTGAGTCAAAAGTGTCATGYGGCTGCTATGCCTGCTTCATAATTCATGTTTCTGGAGCTATTAATACCTTTACTCTGTCTTAATCTGGAGATCCTCAGCTCACCTTCAAAACTTTTTATCCCAAGTTTTCCAACCACCCCCTCCCCCCATAGTTGTATCCTTGCAGGCAAATAGGCAAAGCAGATTATAATCTTTTAATGACCTTGCAGAAGTAAGAAGTGATTTTGCATCTTTTTTCTAAAGAACTTTCTAAACCTCACTGATAAAACAGGAGAAGTGTATTGGCTGAATATTTAGGTGTAAGCATCCTTCAAGGAGCCCAGGATACAGTTAACTACTTTTTTTTTTTTTTTGTGACAGCCTCTAATTTTAATTTCTTTACCATATTTATCTTCCTTAAGCAGGTTTAACACAGGATTTTTTCTATTCTAAATCCTGCTTCTTATAGTAGATAAACATGAAGCCAAATCCTGCCTCTTTTACACAAAAAGAATGAAACAGGAATGTAGGAAAATACTTCAGTAAGTTGGTACATTCAAAATCAATGAATTGAACTAGATAGGAGTCCCAAGCTCATCACACATTTACCACATCAAGAAGAGTTGGCTTTCTGAAAGGCTTTTGCATCAGGCAAGTCTTCTGTGCTAGAAGCTCTACTCACCTACTTCATTAAGCCAACATTTGTCTCCAGTTTGTGTTAATAGGTGCACTGTCCTTTTTCTTTAGAAAGCTGCCAGGAAGTTGCTTCTCCTGGAGAAGCAGGAGAGAAGTAGCTTTGACTGCATTTTTAAAAGCAGCCAAAGAGACTTAGATTCCCAAGAGCTAACAGGAATGTGTAGTATTTGGAACAGGCCTAATTCTGTCATTTGGTATTGAACCATCCTGGCTGGGTAGGGGTATGTTTGAAATGCCTAGATGCTTTGTAACAGTCAGTTTGATTGCAGCAGAGCTTACTCATTTTTTCTGTCTTTTGAGACAAGCGCATTTGTTTCAAAATCTTTTACATGCGTACATGGTTTTTAAAGATTGTGTGGTACTTTATCACTAAAAGTAAAGCCTTGTGTTCTTGACAATATTTGGTCATTGCTGTCCTGTGTGCTGGACACTGCTATCCCATTGCTTCATCCCAGTGTTGGCATAGTTTGGGCGGAAGGTGTTTCTCTTTCCGTATAATCTTCTTGAAATCTTTTTAAAGTGAACTATTTGTTGTAGTTCTGTGATTTGCTCTTCAGGGAGATCTGAAACATATAAGGAAAATCACCTTTTGCTTTTATCTCTTGAGGGAGGGGTTTTGTACTGCTTGACATCATCTGGATTAATATTCTAATTAGACAAAAGCTGCACACTGTTGTGCTGATATGCATTTTTTATTGTATTCCTTGAACTTTAAGCTGACGTAACCGAGTCAGAGCAGAGGTCCTGAAGCCCCATGGCCTGTCTGTGGCTGGGCTCAGTAGCTGGTGCTTGGGGAAAAGTGCTGGAGAAGAGCGAGCGTAGGGGTGTGCTGCACTAACATTGGATCTTAGCTTCCAGGTGTCTGTGCTTCAGGGGCCTCTTAAACAAGACATGRTATTCCCTCTCAGCTTGGACATTACAGTGTCATGCCTTAGTTTCTCATTCAGGGAGAAAATGTGCATGTGTAGAGCAGAGAGGTAAAATACAGAGATACAGAGAGAATACTGCTGGTCTTTTTTTTCTTGAAAGTATGCTGTTTGCTTTCAGTGCGAAGGCACAGTGCCTGCYCAAAGAGTTTATCAAATACTGGCAAAATAGAAAATTAATGGCTACGTTAAAGAAGCCATTGGCTGTGCAAGGTGACTAAGCTCATATAGGGTCTTTTTCTTATCATTGTTTTAATTATATCATCCCTAACCTATCAAACTCAATCCTGCCACCACTCATGGATAAGAATGGATCAAGTATAACCACTTGTGCCAAAGCACAGCTTTAAAACTTCTGTAGGGTTGGGCATACCTGCTAAATATCTTTATTTAAGAGTCAGAGTTAACTTAAAAATCACCTATGAAAATATCTGTTCAGGAACTAAGAGAGATTAGTGGAACAATCTGTTACTCTTTTCCTTTGTTGTTAACCTTGTACATTAGAAAGCATTCTGTATATCATTTGATTTACTATCTCTATAGGTATTTAGTTAGTTTCTCCTGTTTGAGTACCTTATCCTAGTAGGAACAGAAGATATGGAGAACATAAAAACAAAACAAAACACTTGTCCTCCTCCTCCCCCTCCCCGCACACCCACCTGTCAAATCACAAGACGGAGAAAAGGAGCATGAGGAGACTTGAGTATGAGAGACTAAGTTTACTTAACTAATTCTGTGCAAGAGGTACTGTCTGTCTGTAGTTTTCGTTGCCTGTCATATATTTTTTTCCCATCCTTCCTGGTGGCCGCTTCTGGACGCAGACCTCTTCCTGAAGTTGCAACTTCTCTCACTTACTAGTAAAGCCAGCTATTTCTCCCCTCATAAAATTAAGCCAGCAGACACTTGCAGTGCTGCTGATGCTGTTGATGACTTTGTATATTATGAATAACTTTTAAGAAATGAGAGAAGATTAAGGAGAATTGCAAACATGACACTGGGAAGCTGAAGCTTGACTGTGGTATTTCTGATTCTGGTTTTGCCTTATAGGCTCGGAACAGAATTAAATTCCTTGTCCAGTTTTTTAAAAATATTTCATGTTGCTTTCACAAAGCAGTGCTGATCCACAGAAGTGAAAAATAATGTTGTAAATGTAATGTTGTAAAATGCTATTAACTGTGTTTAGGAAGGCAGCTGTCTTTGAATTTTAAAGATATATCTTTAAAACAATTGGTGTATTTTAGTCTGTTAGGCTAGAGAACCAAGACAAGACTGCAATTTATATATGTATAAACAGCTCATCAGGCATTTCATGAAAAACTCTAATACCATAGATGCACTTTAAACAGTATGCTGCTGCTGAAAGAAAACACTTCCCATCTGTTCCTGTCTTCTGACCCTTGTTCCTTGTGCTAGTGTAAGTACTCATGCTGCAGTACGGAGAGCAGATCAGGCACCTGGGCTAAGATAAACCCAGAAAAAGAAGTTTAAAAGCTAGATTTGTTATCCCGATCCATCTCACAGAGGAGATTCTTCCTTGTGGAGGAAGGATGCTTGTGCAGGCCCGAAAGGGAGGAGTACAGACAGAGCCGGGGAGGAACTGGCCTGGGCAGGAGTTTGAGGCATTGCTGGTTTTGATGTTCGCTTAAGGCTTAAAGTTGTTGTGAAACAACAGCTGCTGCCAGGGGAGCGAGGCTTTGCTCCTCTCCTCYGCTGCTGCACTCCCATGCTCCCAGCTACAGTCTCTCTCCTCCTCTGCATTGGCTCCATTGCTGTGTCCCTTCCGTGGCCTGATTTAACACATGAAAGGGGTATTGAGCTACCTCCTCTCTCCCTGTCTGGGACACTTTTCTGCCGTATTAGAGAGCTAAATCAGCTCACACAGTGTCAGGGCCAGAGTGGACCCAGGGTAAGTGACAGGAGCCCAGAGCACGGAGGAAGGCAGGAGATGGGACCTCTTCTTCTCGGTAGGAAATGAGCTGTTTTTTCTTCTTGTTGGGTCTTGTGGAAACCTCACCATCATTTGGCAGTAAAATAAATACAGCCTTAGGGTCCCTATTACTAGATCAAAAACACCTGAAGCCCCATAATGCGCAGTACTGACCTGGGATGAACTCGGCCTGGCAGTTCACAGTTGTGGAAAAGTTAGCTGTGTGCCAGCAGGCTCAACACTGGGTCTAGGTAGTGTTTATCGGTGGCATTCTGCCTTTATGGCAGATGAGCTCTTATCTGCCCTCTTACAGGCAGCATTAACTGTGTATCATGTGCTCTGCTCAATCCAGCAAAAGCAAGATATGATGCAGCCTCACTCAGCCCAGATCAAATTTGTGTTGCTGGTGATACCACAGATGTGATATTAATGACCGTGTAAGTGTGGTCTCTCTGCCTAGGTGGTGTCCTATACCTCAGTCATTTTCTCATACTGTTGCATATTGGGAAGGTGTGTAGGTAAATTCTAAACAGCAAATAAAACATTTGAAAAATTAAAAAGTAATTACTATGAATAGTGGGATCCCTATTTGCCTTTAGACTGTGGGAGACCCAGTACAAAGGAAAAAACACAAGAAAAAAACTCTAAATTAGGTATAGCCTCAGGGTGGAAATAAGGAGGATTTGTTTGTTTCTTTGTATTTATTTTATTCAGGTATAATGATATAAAGATCATCTGGAAGTAACTTAACTTTCTCATCTTAATTTGAAATGTCTCCAGACTGCTCCACCAGACTAGTATTGTATTTCACTTGGTTAATTCCTCTTCCAGTGTCTGGTCTGCCTGCACGTTTATTTAAATCAAATGTTTCATTTGAATACTGCCGCTCAGGATAGTCTGTCTCAGTTTAAATGCCACTGATGTTAGCAGGAAGGTTAAGACAATATTTACTTAAGGGTAGACAAAGTTCCCTTACCTGCCATCGTCTTCCAGTTTGGGGGAGGGGAAAGCCCCTCTAGATTTGACATCTCTGTGTATTGTGCAGGGCTGTTAAAAAGTGTGCTGATGACTAGATGCATGGTAATGATGAAAAGGAGTGCATTTGGAATTCAACATAGATGGCAGAAAATGCAAGATGTCAGAGAAGCCATATATTAAAGGGAATTTGAATTGGAAACTGAATCCCAACCTGCCACTGGGGGCGTTTTGATCATTTTGATTTATTAAACTTTTATAACAGCATTCAGATGAAGCTGAATTAAAACGCTTAGTCTTGGGTGGTTTATGATACCCAAGTCRTCATGCTAGTGAAGTCTTGCCATGATCAATGTAAAGTTAATCGAAGTTTCTTCATGAATGGAGAGTACACCTTTGTGCTTTTAGAATGTATTTGAAAAATCTAATAGTGTTTTAATACTGAATCGCTTAACAAAAATACAAAGTCAAACCACTCCTGACATTAATTTTCAATTGCATTTGAGTAAATCTTACAATTAAATTGTAGCTGCAGGAGTACAAACTACATATATATTGACATACCGATTTTATATATTGATAAATTTACATGCATTACAAAATAGCTATCAGTGGAAATAGAGCAATTTTTCCTTGAAAATGGGTCGTATTCCTAAAAGGCACAAGACCCTTGCATTGTAGTGCTGATCAACTCCCTGCTTCAGCAGCCATACATAGCCTTACTGAGCACTGGCTCTGCAATAAAAAGAAATCAATTACTATTAGAGTGGCACTGTAGGTTAAAGGCATTACAGGTTACACTCAGTTTTGCAGCAGGGAGATGATACTTAGCTGCAAATGGGGAATGATGCAAAAGATGGATGAGACAGAGTTCAAGGAGCAGTAATGTGAGGGTCCGGCACTACCATTCCAAGCTGTCTCAGAAACATGATGGATGGTTTGGCGGCAAGAAGCAATAGTACCACATGATGAGAGATTCATCTCCGGATTTTGAGCCGCTGCACGCTGTCTACCTGTTGGTATTCTAGTGGCATAATGATTCCTGATATGTTATGAAGAGCTAAATTACTGTACTTATGCAACTAAACTGGTATGTTGAATTTAGTAACCCAGATTTTTGGCAGCTGCTAAAAAAGCAAGTAGCGTATCAAACGTCCCTGCACATTGTAAATTTAATTACCTCATACTTATGCATAGTAGTTGTTGACAGGATCTTGTAAGCTATGCTAATATGGTAGGTAATTTGTTACCTCCAGAAATCACTTTCCATGTGCCTTCTGATCATTATCATGAAACATGATAAACGATCTAGCCCATGAGGTGTAAATGAAAATGAAATAGATAATTGGATTCGATGTCTAAATTGTGGCTGGAATAGTTGTTGCAATTATAATTGAATTTATCTTGTAAAAATATGCTTTGCAAGGTACCAGTGACCTTTAATCATCTTGGCTGGGGTGTTATTTAAGGATAATTTTAAAGAGATTACAAAAAGTTTACCCAGAATAGTTTGGATTGAAGTTTTTTTTCTCTTTCCTAAACAATTTTAAGTATTTGTCTGTTTAATAATTCACAGTGGAAATCAGAACAGGATTATCTTGCAGTCTTAATTGCTGGAAGATGGTATATTTGTAGAGTTACATAGAAAATAGTGAGAAACGTAACTGCCTTTCCTGAAGAGTAGGGAAGCTTAGCTAAATACGGAAAGGAAGATTTCTTCCTGCTGAAATGTTGTGTTGAATTTGGATGTGCTGGTTTGCTAGAGAGGATGGCATTGAGGCTGATAAGCAGCTGCAACAGGCAGGTCTTGGAGGAGATTTAGGGAGTGTTGTAAGGAAAACGAATGTTTCCCTCTCCTGTTCCCCAGTTACATGCGTGCTGCTAATGGCACAGTCAGTTGGACCCACTGAAGAGGAAGGGGTGACACTGTTTTGTTGGGACTGAATTTTCAGCTCTTCCCTAAASTTTATGTGATTTGGAGGAAAATTGTTCCGTGTCAAGGATCTCATCTTCATCAGTACATTCCTTATATACATTTGTGTCCTTTTTCTTACCTATTTAAAAACTTCTTTCTTACCTTTTAAAAACTGCAGCATGTGTTATAGTGCCAAACATTTTGAGTTTGCCATCCCAGTTGATGTGTAGACATGCTACTAAATGCAATTTTTTATTATCTGTATTCTTTACTAGTAAGTGAAAGAGAAAATTCCCACTGTGGAGCTCATGGTCTAAACTGAGACGAACTTCAGTGAATTCGTGTTAGAAGAACGTGAAAGTACCATCCTAGGAATGAAAAATTGCCTACAAGTGACCTAGAAAAACGAAGAGTCTCTTCTAACACTAGAAAAGAAAGAGCCAAATAAAAATGATGATGAGGGGTGGCAGGGGAAGTCTCTTAACAATCAGGCCACATGTATGCGCTTCCAGAATGCTCCCTTGACTCTCCAAGAAAGGTTATGGTAGGACTTAGTATAGAATCTGTGCCAAATAGATATGATTTGAAAGTCTTAAACTTGGCATGCTATTGGTTCAAGGCTCATTAAAAAGGGACCAAGTCGGATGAGGGGTGGTGATATTATTCAAAATGAAAGTCCTAGCTTTGTATTATTTAATTTGAGTAAATAAATAACAGTAAATAGTAGTTTGAAACATTTTAGAGGTTGTGTTTAGATTTTTCCCCAAATAAGCAGATTACAGTTTAGCTGAATTTAAGCTTTATTTGAAATTGCCAAGCATTACATAAAATAATTTCTGTAACAGTCCTTTTTTTCCCCAAATGTTTGACCATTCATATTAGTTTTTTCTCCTTGCGTATATTTTGTGGTAGATTCCATAAGCCACATGGAATTGTACCTGTTTACTGGACACAAGGAAAAATACTAAAAATTATCAATGCCATACATGTTTTTTGTGAAAGTGTCTATAGAGCAGTTTACATTGCTCATCTGCTACAGAAGTGTGTTTGTTTAGTCTATCAAGATTAGTATATCCTATTGCTTATCTGATCTATTTTGCTAAACATAAGAATTAATTCTTACAAAATCTGCTGCCTATTTACTTGAGGTTGCAAGTTCAGAGTTGATGTGAAAATCTCAGCCTTTAGTCTTACACTGGCATCCTCATTATAACAAATGTTTTTTAAAACTTGAGTTGTAAAGGCTACTGCTTTGGAAGAGAGATACAAGTCATCCAAATGCTTTTCTTTGGCTTAAAAACTGAGATTTCAATCTTTTGATTTTTAATGATTTTTTTTTTTTTTAAACTTCATTATAACTTTGCAATGTGCTGACAGAAGGTAGAAAAGTCTGGAGTAATGGTTTATTCTTTGACTTTCCGTTTCTCTTGGACCAGCTGCCTTGCACATTCTGGAGTAAACAAGACACACTGAGTGTGGTCAAGCTGGCAATTTCTGGTTACATCTCCAGGCCACAGGAATATTTTTGCCTCCCCTTTACTTGGGGATAGAAAGGACCAGTGTATAAAACACTGCTTCATGCTGGCAGCTGGGTACTTCCAAACAAGTGGGTACAGTAGCAATGGGTTTTTTTATTCGAAGTGGGATGGTGACACACTTCTTTCAGATGTGCACAGCGTGGCACCCCGTCACCTTAGTGGACTGAGGAGAAGGAGAGCTCTCTGGTGTTTCTGCAGTTGATAGCTGAGAGGCTCATGTCATCCTTCATACAGTCTACAGTTTTCTCTTGAAATGCATCCCCTAGTATTTCTATGCTTTTTTTTTTTTTTTTTTTTTTTTTTTTTGGTATTCTTGTTCATTCTCTCTTCTTTTTTGTTTGAAGGGGTGTGGGGGGGGTGTTATTTTTCAACTTGCAGCAATGGGAAAGGCATGAGTTCAGACTGTAGGGAGAAGAAATGCAGCATAACTACATATCACCTTCTGGTGTCCTCAGACCAATTTTTACAGACTTCTGGGGTGTCTGAACACAAAAGAAAGAGAGAAACCCAACACAATTTTCCCCAGCATAATAATGACTGAAGCAACAACTCTTGCTAAGCTCTTGAACAAATTAAAGTAGCTTGGATCAAATTAATGGAACTCAGCATTTTGCTAGTGGATAAGCCAGAGTCCTTGTCTGTGATATTTTTCTCCATTTTGCTTTTACTTAGGTGAAACATGGCACATATTCCAAGAAGCTGTTAAATTAGACAATTCTGAAAAAAACTTGCTACAAACTTGCTATCAGCATTTCTGCAGAGATATTTTTCCTCCAGTTGCTCCAGGAGCATCTTGAGCCTATTACTTAAAACAAAGGGCTTGAACCTTACTGCTGTGATGATTCTGGCAGCTCATTGACTGTTGCCCTCTAAGCCCCATTCCACGTTCTCTAAAACCAAGCCTTCTGGCCTGCACTCTTACTCAAGAAAATAAAACTGAATTAGCTTTGCTCCTAATTTTCAGTGAGCCTTATAAGGCTGCTTAAGGCAGCATTGAGAATATGTGACTCTCCTTGCAGTTTCCGCAGCAGAGGGATTTGTCTCACTAGTTTTCTTATGCTTCTTAACTCCTTGCRTTGGCTGTTCTTCAGCAAGCTAGCCAAGTGATGTGGCACATGCTGGCAGTGCGCAATTAATTCCCTTCTCTGCTAAGTTTCACAAGTATGGCATGCTGCATTCCTCAGTTTTACCACGGACTTCTCTCTTTACTTTCTTTGGATTTTGCACAGCGATTCAACTTGGTCATCTTTTGTGTCCCATCTGCTGGTAGCTGCTTTTATCAGTGGAGCTGAGGAACTGAGAAAATGCCTGCAGTTTGCATGTGCCAACAAAAGACAGTCAAGTCATTGAAAGGTAATTAAAAAGTGTATTTTGGTAGAAACAATAGTTCCTTTTCCAAAGGGTTTCATATAGAGAATATAATTGGACACTTTAAGAAAAATACAGGACTATCTCTGGTTGGCTGTAAACATGTTTAAAATATATTCTGAGTTTAGGCTTAGTAACTCTTTTTCTTTCCTGAGATTAGTCGTTGTTCTTTATTAGAATGCGCTCCCCACCTCTTCATTTTTCCTTTTTACTGCTTAATTTCTTTAACTTCAACTATTTCTTAATGCCATTTCGGGAATTTGTTTGACCTTTCTTTGGGATTTCTCATTCAACATGGTTGCCAAAGAAATATTTTATGAATTTTATTCTTCTTAGGAATGTCTCAAATAATTGACCTCTAAGTAGGTGGACTTTGCAGCAGAAAGAATTAGTGACATTTCTTTCCCCTCTGAATTCCCCTCATTATCAGTGACATTTTCACAATTAGAAACAAAGTGATCCTCCTGTTTTACATAGATTAAAGAGTTGATTGAGGGAGCACAGGGGGGCTCCTTTCAAGCCAGGCCAAGTGGCTACTTCAAGAAGYTCACCAAACAACTTTCTGGAGTTGCAGACAGATAAGAATGGCTTACTTTAAGTTTTACTTCAACTGAATTCTGTTGCTGTTTTTGTTTTAAAAAAAAAAAAAGAAAAGAAAAAAAGATCTTAATGGTATACCGATGCTTTCAGGCTGAAACAGGAAAGTTGTTAAAATCAATAATGAAAGGAGAATGTTCTTACTTTGAAGCTGGACATTTTGAACAGCTGCTATTGCTTACATTAAAAAAGAAAAAAAATGTGTGTGCCAAGCACTATATGGTAGGTGCAAACTGTCACCTCATTAAGGAGACTCTGTCCCCTAAGACATTTGCACCATTAGGACTTCTAATAATTAAGACAAACTATATTTCAGCAAAAAGACAGCCTTCTGGCCAACTGACTAAGCAGATGTCAAGTGGAAGCAAATGAAACTAAACTGAGCTCTCAGGCAGTTAGCAGAAATTAATGGACCAGGTACCTGCAGTCTGTTTCCTGCAAGCATCAGTTCAGTGTCCTTGCACTTCCTGCACTTCCAATTCTTCCAACTTTCAGGATTTTGGCACCTGAGGTTACTTTCTTGAAACCTGCAAGGATTTATCATCTGCTTGGAAGAGCTCATGGAATTCCTGCACGAGATGAAAAATTTCATGGGATTCTGGAATTTCAAGCAATTGAGAGAGAAACATTGAAGTGATCCTTGAATGGCAAGAATCCTTTTTTGATTCAACTCTTTGGGGTACAGTGAAGTCCTTCCCGAGGCACCTGTACTCAGCAAAGAGCTGACACTAATCAATCATCAAGTTTCCTCTGGTTTCAACCCAGTTTCTTAAAGATGTGTCTCCATACTGCCATAGTTAATGAAGCTTCCTGATATGTGAAGGAGTTTTCTGCACATTTTATTTTTGATTTTTATATGACTTGTAAACAGGTTCATGCACAGATTTTCTTTGACCCTTCCTGAAATAGGTATGTAGGCATGGTCAAGGCCTGCATATGTGCCTCAGTGTCTGATGTTAAAGCAGAAGTGCCAAATGGGGTGGCCCTACTTCTCATTCCTCTCTCTGGCTCCCAGCCACATGCTATTGCTGCCTCTCTTCCACTAGAACCATGCTCATCTAACTCTGTAGTGCACTGGCTGGGGAGCTCAACTAACAAAAACCAAATACCATAGAATGAAGTGAATAGTTTTATGTCAGGACAGTTTTCTAACAGTAGAACCRTCAGTCTGGGAAAGATGAAAAGACTAGGAAGGAGGTGGCAGTTAGCTCCTCCTGACAGTGTGGTCATCTAGGTTCGCTTAGCTGTAATGTGAAATCTCACCCCCAGTTTACTTTGGAAGTGGATTAAACTCAACTGCAAAAATCTTTGTGCCTTCAGGGAAAGTCGGTGTGGAATGGTTCTCAAAAGAAATGCCATTGGTTATTTTTCCATAGCTGCTTTGTATGAACATGCCCACTGAAGAGATTGTAAAACAGAGAGGGACTGGCAGGAGGTACTAGTGTGTTCCCTCAAGCCCTCATATATTGTCATAGAAGAGGAGATAGCCAGATACCCGAATGATGGCCTGTAATGTAAAAGCCAGCCTTAAATAGAAAAATCCACAGTAAAACTCCTCTTTTGGTTGTTAAGAAAAGGAAGAGCTGGTCTTGGTATGGAAGAAGAGGGAATTCACTCATACAAACTTTGAAAGAAAGAAAGAAATAGAAATGTTTCTTTTGAATTGAATTTGGCATTCAGTTTAAGTTCAGAATACCAATCAGTAAAGAGCATAAATACAGTAATGTTTGGGGTGGCTTTTCCACAATATTCTAATGAAGTAAGCCTTGAAGTACGTTAATGTGGTTTGTATACAACCCATAGTACCTGAATACAGGTACAACTGCAGTGTGGAAAAGTAAACATATCTGGGTTATACCACAGTAATAAACCATGAATAACAAAATAAAGTTACGGACATATCACTACACTACTATAAAGTATATGTGAAATTTTCATGTACACCAAATCCTTAAAAAAAATCCCAACTAACCAACCAAACAAAACTTCTCTATCCAGTCTAAGTGTATAAAAATAGTGGCTGGTTGTGATGTTAGGTGCAATTCAAGTTACTCAAAAAGACAGAGGCGTTTGAAAGGAAGCAGGTAAACAGCAAGCATGGTTAAGGTGTGCATAATTCAAAGTAGAAGAGAGAAGGCAATACAAAGGCAATAGTATTGCATTGAAGGATAAAGGCGTGTGAACCTGGATGAGGTAAGGGCCAGACTAAAGACACTTAAGTGGAATTGTTTTTTTTTTTTTTTTTTTTACAGTCAGTTAATATATGGTGTAAATGACACAGGGCATGAACAGGAACACTTTATTAAATAATTTGAGAAAAATTAGACAACATGTCAAAGAAAATATTTGGGTGCTCTAGTGTTTTCAAAAGGTAGCTTGAGCTTCAGGGTTGTTACTGGTCCCCTTCCATTACACATTTTTTCTTTTATCTGTTACTGAAAGAGAAATGATAAATAATTCAGGCCAACAAAAGTATAAATACCACAGGGTTAGAATACTTACCAGTGGGGAACTATGTATCCTGACTGTGAAACAAAGGCTGACAGCAGGGCAAAACATTTTGCCTTGGCAATGGGGGCTGTAGACAAGTGGCAGTTTTATCTTCTTTTAAGGTATTTAGCAATTCTAAGCCCCAGTAATACTCTGGGATTACTGGACTGAGTTGGTCTGCAGTGAGAAGTGTCAAAGGAGTTCGTACATGCTATTTTACTTGCTGACTTTATTTACCTTAGCTGTTTATTTTTTTTCCTGCATCAAAGGGATGTTGGGATGGGAGAAAAAGTGTTTCATATGTATTGGTTATGTGGGATGACTTAGTGTAGGTATAACACAAGTGTGTTCTTCTTACTAACTCTATGTATAACATTAACCATTGAAGTATGTAAATGAACAGAAAATTATTCTCTCTCTCTCTCTCTTTTTTTTTTTTTTTTTTTTTAGGCTAGTTTTTACTATTTTAACTCCTCAAAGTACCTTTGTTTTAAAACCAAATGCTTTGTGGTCAAGAATTAGAAAAAAAAAACAAACTTCACCATTTATAATAAAATGGGAAGGAAATGCAGCTACCGTTCACACGTTGAAAGAAGAGGTCAGTTGGTGCATCTGTAGTTTTATGCAGAGGGCACTCACCTAGAATTGATTGAAGCCCATGTTCACATCTTGTTGTCCAATGCTTGATCAGTAACTTGACCACTGCTGGTTGTCTCTCTCTGGAGGACATGATAACAACTTAAGGCAACACTAATACTGGGCCAAAAATCCACTTTGTTTAGTATATAAGCTTAGGAGAACATGCAAGAATGGATGTTATGCACCTTCATTTTTCATTGTGAGAACTAGCAAGTCATTACATATTCATCTTTTTTGTGCCACTTGCAGTTTTATAAACCTCTAGCATGTATTCCCTTAATCATCGTTCTTTCATGTTGAATAATCCAGATTTATTTAATATCTCCACATATAGATGTTGCCCTAAGTCTCTGATAACCTCCTTGCCCTTTTCTATTTCTTGTCTTCTAGCCCATCCTGCAGGAGATACAAAGACCCGATCTGTGTGAGTTGTTAAAGATGTGAGCATGTTATGGGTTTATGCAGTGACATATGGTGTTATGCTTTGTTTTATGTTCTTTTCCTAATAATTCCCTATGTCTTATCTGGCTTTTTGTCTGGCAATGAGCACTGAGGTGATATTTTCATGCAATTATCTACAGGGATATTATTCCTGTCTGATTATACTACTTTAGAGTGCATATGGGTTCTCTGTCATGCACTTCTTTGTATTTATCAACTTTGAGTTCATTTACCATTTTATTTCGCAACACTTTAGTATCTTAAGGAAAATGAGATGTGCTGGATGTATCTATCTGCCAAAATACTGCCACCATAAATAGAAATACAGCTGTGCTATTTGGAGCCATGACTAAAGACCATGTGTTCTTCCTGACCTTCTAGGTAGACATATGACTTAATGAATGTGCAGTAGCAACTGGTTCAACTTCAAAAGCAGTAACTGAGAGTCTCTTCTGAGAAAGCCTGTAGCCTGGAGGGTAAAGAACTCTCCTGGGAAACAGGAACTCTTTGCTCAAATCCTTGCTCTGTTTCAGTCAGAGAAGAGGAATGAATATGGAACTTCCTTATTCTGTGAGATTAAACGAGCCACTTCTCTACCAACACAGTCCTGAACTGTGTTGTGAATGTTATCTAAATGTTTTCTATGTTCTGAATGTTATCTTAAGCCCCATATGACTCTGGCATGAAAAGTCAAAACTTTTTGTTTTGAAAATGCTAATGTAAATATTTCTGTGTGKTTTTTTTTTGTCTTTTCAGCTATTTGCTGAATTTGAACCAATTTTCTTCTTCTTATCCCAACCCCCTTTTTTTCTTTTATTGTTTTGCTCCCTCAAAACACCCAAGCCCACAACTCAGCCTATCTAGCCTCTTACTTTTTCAAGGAGAAGGAAGATTTTTGTATGAGGAGTTACTCTGTTTTCAATTTCTAAGCCCCTGAATTTAGGCACCCTGTAGTGTGTGTGTGTGTGTATGCATGCATGTGTGAGATTAGTGTGGTGCCTCTATATATTTGGCTGTACCTGAAGTTAACAATAAAATGGATTTCCTGCACTTGTGTGGCCTACCTGGGGAATATTTGAGGATTGGAGAAGAATTAGCTTTGTGCTCATGGTCACCTACCCTCTGAGTTTGCACTGGACATGGGCACTAAGTGGAAGCATTTGCACCCTGCGGATGAGCCTCGGAAGTGAGGAAAAGATGCTATGCCAAACTGTTGATGCAGAGGCCTCGGAGAGATGCGTCTAGCTAATAGCTGATGTTTCAGTTCTGTGGCAAAACTATTTAACTTCTTGAAGCAAAGTAGTCTTTGAAAGGAAATGCTATTTTGAACAAAAGAGGCAAGGTCTGGGGGATTTTTTTTTAATGTCAAAATGCAGCGTTGAGACTTGTTATAGTTGGAAAGAAACTTACTAAATTACATACAAGTATTCTGAATGGTTCTGTAAAGCCCATTTGCCCCTTTCATTAYGGGGTGGTGAGGAGGGTGCATTACGCACACAGATTTCCTTGAAAGAAGGCAAGACAAGTATTTGGATCCAGATATAGCAGCCGAAGTTGGGTTCAGTGGGGCAACTTGATCGGTCTTCTGACTGAGTTGACAAAACTGTTATTTCCAAATCCACATTTATGACAGGGGTAGCAAGTCACATGAGAGGAATTTCCTGGTGCTTGCAGTTATAATTAAGGGGGAAAAAAGTGTGCGTGTATACATTTTTATATATGTGTGTGTATCTATACACACACACTCAGGTATATGTATGTATACATACATACATATATATTTCCTCCAAAGAGCACTGGAATATCAGAAGGCTGAAGCAGGATTCTGGAATCTGGCAGGAAGAGTCATGGCTGTCTTTGTCTTCATGAAAATTGGTTATAATTTGCAGTGTTTAAAATATCTGAAAAAATGTTACTGGCTTTGTGTATTATGGCCAACAGAGCTTGCTAATAAAATTATGCAACATTTTTCCCCATGGTGACATGCTTTTGTTACTGATATTTATGTAAAGTGTCAAGTTTTTTTTTTTTTTTTAAGGTGGTACTCCTTTTTGTTTAGTTGGTAATGGAGTGGCATCTGATTTTGATTTTTGCCTCCAAGTACTGTTGTAATGTGCTCTTAGCAGCTTGGTTCAGCATGCAGAACCAGCCAAACACATTCTTAGACAAAATGTCTGTATGCACAGGCAATCTAAATTTAATAAATAACATAGCTTACTTGTGTAATCTTTGAAGGTAGCAATCTCCATAATAGTGTATATTATTATAAACTATATTATTAACAGTGGATCTTGTGTTTGGAGAGGAAAGCTGTACCATCCGGTTTCTGCCCTAGTAATTTTTTCTCTCATTATTTCTGTAGT
This sequence comes from Apteryx rowi, assembly GCF_003343035.1. Lineage (NCBI taxonomy): Eukaryota > Metazoa > Chordata > Aves > Apterygiformes > Apterygidae > Apteryx > Apteryx rowi. The sequence goes on along the minus strand of NW_020449431.1, from coordinate 3,526 downwards.
ATGGTTGATTTTGTTTGCATTTCTTATGTGAATACACAATCCTAGTTACTGAACTTTCAGTGTGCTAGCTCAGGCTGAAGAGCTGTTGATTAGTGTCATATTCAAGAATTAAAGCATGCAGCAGAAGAATAATAAGCTGTTACTTTCTCAAGTTTACTCATCAAATACTTATTTTAACTACTGTAAGTCATCTTATTAAGGTAGCCAAAATGAATGAAAATTATGTTATTGTAACTTGGCCATTAAATATAAGCATATTTATTTCAGGTATTAAAGCTGTGAATAGGTGGAATTCAGCTCACCTACCTGAGTGAGAGAAGTGTATAGAAATTGTTGTTTATCTTGCTCTGTATTTGAGATCCACATCTTCAGTTCAGCTTTCAGTATCAAAAATCTTTACCAACACTGAATTTAAACAGAGATAGGTTAACAACACAAAAACGCAACAGTGCAAGGTCACCCCAGTTCAAATTCCAACTAATCTGGGTTTCTTTATCAACAAATGGCCATAAGAATAAATATATAGGGAAGAGAAAGTGCATGATAAGCATAAATGACATTTCCTCTGATTTCCCACTCTCAGTTTCTGATTCCTTTCAGCAGTGGGGGAGTTCCTGAGCCTGGTGTGTTTTGTCTGATTAGTGAGGAGTCGTCATCTTGCGTCCACAACATCCTTTGGCAAAGAGTTCCACAAGTCTAGTACCTTCTTATGAGTGAAGACCACTTTCTTTTGTTTATTTGTGAATCTACCTTCTACTAGCTTCATTTGATGACCTCTATTTGCTGCTTAGGATTCAATTATTCTGTCTTTTCCAACATTCGTCTCCAATAACTTGTGATTTTGTAGAGCTCTATCATATGACAGATCATCCTTTCAGGCTCAAGAGTCCTAGCCTACTCAGTTGTTCCTCATCTGCGTGGTGTTCCATGATTACAGTCACTCTTGTTGCCCTTTTCTGAAACATTTCCACTTGCCTTCGTTTTCAAAGGCAAATATTCTTATAACCCAATTTTGCTAGACCAACTAAAAAAGCCCCTAACCCAGCTTGTCCTCTCAGGAGTCAATTTGTTCTTGTACTGTAAATGAAATACTCACCCCTCTCAATTAGATCTAAATAAAAATTTCATCACAAACATCACTCATCCATTTCTACTTTACATGCCTGTATTATCAAAACTCTTCATAAATCATCATACTTTGTTTGTTCTTTTAAAGAAGCATATATCATAATGTGTCTCTCATTAGCCTGCAAATGAAGCAGTGAGGATTTTTGTTCTGTTTTGTTTTCCTAGAAAGCTCTTCCAAGCTTTTAATTGTGGTCAGAATCCATATGGCATTGAGGAGGTGGGCAGCTCCTTTCTTTGCCTATTTCCATCATTTTGTAGGTATTTCTTACTGTCTCTCTAGCTGCTTGGGCAATGAAGTTGGTTCCTTTTGATCACCTCTTTCCCCCCTTTCGGAGGGTGAGGTTTCAGGAGAAAGCTGTGCAGATTTAATGTCTAGCATCTGCTGAAAAGGCAGTCTCAATCCTTGCCCTCCCTTTTCCACTCTCCCAAGCACCTGGGCTTGTGCTTCTGCTGCTGCTTCTGTGCTGACTCTGACTCTTGTCTGAATCCCCGACACACTGGGAGCAGCTTCAGGGACCTAAAAAAGCAAGAAACTTGCTCTTCCCCCCCCAACACACCCAAGAGACTAGTTTAAGCCTAAACTGGCTTAGATCTGATGAGAATAGATGCATGGCACTGCGAGGGAGAGGGCAGGATGCATAGCTGTTGGTGGGGAGGGAAGGAGCATCTATAATGTGAAACCACAGTGTAAGAATTAACCGAGCAGTCTCCCATTTTGGTTTCTGTTGGTTCATTGCGTAGTCTGAAGTAAGCTTTTCAGTGCCTTCTGAAATTAGCCCTCTTTTTCTGTCATTCCAGTGGGCTGCCTTCTGGCATTTTTGGCAAGAAATATTTGGACACGCTGCAATAAGAAATGTAAAGACATTGCTGGTAGGAACATCCAAACATATCTTGAAAAAAGGTTATGAATAGAAATAGATAGATTTGAATGAGGAAATAGTTCTTCAAAATTAAAATAAGTTTGCTCAAGAATGATAGATTCTGTCTTTTCTTTTTTTTTTTCCCTAGACTTGAATAGTCTGAGCACACCCAAAATTTCTAGGTAATGATTACTACATAAACCATATAGTAAATTGTATCCATTCTTCCTTCGATGGTAGCATTGAAGTGCTCATGGAAAATGTTTTAACTAATAGCCTAATAAAATGGGATACCTGAGGAAGAACTTGGAGAAGTTTTATTTTTTATCTTCTACAAATATTCATGGGGCCCTTCAAGTCTGAAGGGGAAGTTTCTAAGTTTGTCTTGGTTCCTTGTGCATTTTTAAGGGTCTTGGTGCATCTTGCCTTGGAAATATGGTGTGTGAGCTGCTTTCTTTCCTTCTCCCACCTCCAAGAGTCAAGGTCTAGGGCTGGAGTAGTGCTTGCAGAAAAAATCAATCTATGCTTATAGTGCATAGCTTTCTGCACTGGGTGGATGAAGTAACCCAAAATAGGAAGAAAGAGAAACAGCGGAGGAGGAACATGGGCTCCAGGGTATTGCTGGGGCGATGAAGTGGGAGAGAGAAGAGTGCAAGACTGGGCCAGGTAGCGGCCTCAAGCATGTGATGTGGCACATAACCTTGGGAATGTACCAACAGCCTGCAGGCAGCTGGCAGTCATACGTAAAGACTTGAGTAGGTACTACATGGCAGTGAGCAAGTCCAGGAATACTAATGGTATCTCAGGGACCAGTGGCTTGTCAGGATGGGAAAGATGAGCAGGTATATGACAGAATATGGGAGGATTGGAGAGGTGAGAAATGCATGACTCACTTTTTACATGCTTCTGTAATCACTATTAAATGAAACTGCAAATGTTTGGAAACCTAAGTCATGTCAGTGATCTCCCTCAACTACAGGCTTTTTGTATTTCAGCTCCCTTCTGGTATAGCGATGTATGCAGCTCATTGCACTTAAAGAGCATGATACAGTTCTGAACTCCCTGACCATGATATTGTTCCAGTAACATGTGAAACATTTAAAAGGCATGCAGGGAAGTGGAAACAAAAATTTGGATTAGTTCTGGCCAGATGTAATGCATCTTTCCAAGTGAGACATACTGAAATGTTTCCGGACATGAAAGCACACCAAACAGGAGGGTCGATAGAAGCACAGGCAATGTGCAGTTCTCTCAGGTAGCACAGCAGTGTGATCAGTTATGTGCTAAATTGCTCCACATACTCTTTCCTCATTAAAAAAGAAAGCTTCACCTTAGGTAAGAAATGCAGCTAGACTGCATATCTGTGGTAGGACAGAAGGCACACACTGAATTCCAGGAGTTTTGAGTGTTTATGTGGTGTGTGTGTTTTTTTTTGGGGGGGGAGGGGGGGATTAAGCTTTAATTTTTATAGAGGTGTAAGGTAGTAAGGCATAACTTTGTGACAGTGAGTTTTCTTTTTTTGTGTGTCTCACTGATTT
>NW_020449430.1:0-1752 GCF_003343035.1 Apteryx rowi | reverse complement strand
GGGGCAACAGTGCCAACCAGCGGTGTCTTGTGCCTCCTTGGAGCCAGCTCTCTCCATCCACTTGGCCCTCCAAGGGAGGAGAAGCACAGGCTGCAGCTGGTTCAGAGGCCAGGAGGAGCAGGCAAGCAATCTGTGCAGCGTGCCGTGAGGCAGAGGCCTGGGAGCAGGGCCAGGGGTCTCTCCACAGTCATGGCTGCCTCCAGGCGGGGCTGTGTCTGGGCCTGGTGCCCTTGCCCTGCGCCGTCAGAGGGATGCAGCCCTGCAGAGTGCGGGGAGTCCTGCAGTCTCTGCTGGGCTCTCACTGCTGGCTGCCTTTCAGCTCCTGGTCTGCCCTGACCTTACCGGAGCAGACGACCGTGCCCTGAAGCTCTTGCCAAGATACATCAGCAGTCAGTCCCTGGAGATGCGCAGGCTGGTGCTCGGAGGCCTCATCACACTCTCTGAGAGACCCGAGACGGTGAGCAGGGGGCAGGCGGGCAAAGTGGTGCCGGCAGCCTGGGGCTGGCCAGGAGCCTTGGACTTGCGGGGAATCTAGTGGGAGCTGTGGGAGCTGCTGCCAGCTGCCCCCGCTGCCCCGGTCATCCGGCCTGAGTCCCCTGCCAGGCAGAGATCGCAGCCCAGCACCGAGCAAGTCAGCTCCAGACAGCCTCCGTGGTGGGAGCGCTGTGCGCAGAGGAATGGTCCTGCTGCGAGAGGGACGACGAGCCACAGGCCAGGCCAAGGCTAGCGCAGCCAGGTGCTTGCGGGCGCTGAGGCAGCAGTGCTCGGCCACGAAGGGGCTGCAGCGTGCTTGTGGCCGCCTTGGAAAGCTCTGCCTTGCACAAGCCGTGGGTGCTGCAGAGCCCTGGCCCTGCACACTGAGCCCCCCAGAGGAAAGGAAGCTGCCTGAGCGGGGGCTGCTTGCTGCCCTGGGAGCTTTCCGCAGCGAGGGGGCTGCAGTAATTCACGCGCCAGCTGCTGGGAAGCCATGGGGAGGCTGGTGTTTAAGCAGAGCGTTTCTGCCAGGGTGCTGTGTCTCTGCTTCAGCACAAGGAAGTTGTGTCTTTCTCGCAGGCACAGAAAATGCAGAGCCTGCTGCCAGACATCATGCAGCGGCTGCAGGACGCTCACAGGGACATCAGTGTGAAAACGCTGGTGGTGCTGAGAAACATCCTGTGCTACATGGATGGGCAGAAGGCCAAGCGCATCGCTGTGCAGCTGGCTGAGGAGCTCCTGCCACACTTTGATGACGTAAGGCTAGAGGGAGGGCCGGGGGCCCTGTCGGTGTGCCCGTGGGTCTGTGTGCGTGGCCACGGGTGCCGTGTATCCCTCACCACGGCAATCCAGAGGTGCCCTCTGGAGGGAGGGGGAGGCAGAGCCCAGGAAGCCTGTCCTGCTGCTGCCAGACAGCCCTCAACCTCCAGCGGCCTCAGCAGAGGCCTGTGCCCAGCTCCAACCTCCTGCCGAGGTGGGGCACGGTCGTGCCGGAAGAGGCCGAGGCCTCACAGTGGAAACGCCCTTCTTGTGCCCGGTTCCTGGAGCCGATGCTGAGGCCTCCCCTCCCTTCCTTCCTCCCCCAGGAGGCCAGCCGGGCGCGGGAGCTCTCCATCCTCCTCTTTAAAGACCTCTTGGAGATTGTGGCAGGGAAGAGCGACCGGCAGACGAAGCAGCGAGTGCAGTGGAGCCTGCTCCCGCTCTTCTTCCGCATGAGCGACCAGATCCGGAGCGTGGCCCGGGTGCGAATTTCAAAGCTGACCGATGGTTTGGGGAGGG
>NW_020449429.1:0-1753 GCF_003343035.1 Apteryx rowi | reverse complement strand
GAAGGTCCTAACATATACTAATAACTCTAAGCCTTTAGAGAATGCCCATAACCCTCTCTTGTTCTTAATGTACCGCCTCGGACTGCAAGTGGATCAGGAARCCGTGCTGGAATGGAATCTTAAGCAGTACCTCTCCTTGCTGGCTGAAAACTTTTTATTTTATTTTTTTAGTTAGTCATAGATTTAAAAAAACCACAGAGAACATCCCCTGCCCCATGAGGTGAATCTGGCTTTTGCCCTAGTTTCACAAGTCATATTTTGTTGGAGAATGTAAGCTCCTAAAATCAGTTTTGCATTTGGGCCTTTAATTCTTACGTGGAGTGCAAATCCTGGCATGTAACATAGCAAAGGGTTGATGTTTCTCAACAAATCTAACAGTGACAGGTAGTAGCTAAAGACTCAATTTAAAGAACAAAGGCTTAGTTGCACTGAGCACTGTGCAAACCTCAAGACRCCTTGCAGGAATGAAGGCTGCTATCMGCTGTTGGCCTGCCAAAAACTTGGATTTTARCATCTAAGCAAAGGAAGCAGAGGGAAGTGATGTTGTGTGGCTAATTGAGTATATTCCTTGTGTGTGCTAGGAGTGATCAATGGATAATAAAAGCAGGTTCGCAAGTGTCTGGTTAGTGTATTATCTGTATTGAGTACTGTATGCTACTTCCAAATTGCCTTTCTTTGAAGACAGAGGAAAATTCTCCCTTTTTTTGTGTTCGTTAGGAAATTCCCCAACAACTTAATGGAAGCGACTGTGGGGTTTTTATGTGCAAATATGCAGATTACATCTCCAGAGACAAACCGATCACTTTCACACAGGTGAGTGAAGCTCATAAAGCAAATTTTAGATTTCTCACACAAGTAAAAGAACTGGTGGGGAAGTTGCATAGCTGTTAACTGTGAAGTCTCAGAGGCTTCATTTTTGGTATGTAATACGAGGGCTGGAAGAGGGTAGAGTTGTATTCTGTCTTTATTTCTACTATCTGCTTCCTAGCAGAACCTGTGAAATTCCTCTTGGGCAAGGTACTGCAGATAATAGCTTTGTAACATACCTGGCCTTTGTATGTTTTGGAGAAATGTGTTCAACCCTTTGACCAGCTAAAACAGTAGTTGTTTTCAAATGCAGTGAGCTTTTATGAAAGGACTTGTAAGCTGTTAGTGAAGCAAATCTGGTTTTGTTGGGTTGTCATGTCTTGCAAACATTTAGTAGGGGGGTGGGGCAAACCAGTGCTGCATCTGAAGTGGCAGGTGTTGACTGTTCTTAAAATGAACTTTGTCGCATTAAGGAATTAACAGCTGGATGCTTATACGTATTTCTGCCTCTTTCAACTGTGACTTCATATTTAATGTTTTTGGTTTTTTTTCTTTTCAGAATAACATGCCTTACTTCCGCAGGAAGATGGTGTGGGAAATAATCCATCAGCAGCTGCTGTGAGACATGCACTATTAGAGTAACACTGTGATCACCGTGTGGTGACTAACTCTCGTTTTAATTATTTTTCTAATGCCTTATTTCAAAAGGCACACAAATTTTCCTCTTTAGGCTATAAAGTAGTGGTTAATTTTTTTTTCCAAATTTTRGAGACGGCAACTCTCTTTGAAATCAGCTAGTGCACCATAAGTGCAAGACAAAGACTGCTGTGTCCTTGCCCAAGGAATGGTTAAGAACGGATGCTATGTGAACCTCTGCTCCTACCTTGCAGCACACGTGGGCCAGATTACGGACAAATGGGACTTTTATCTCTGGTGGTAATGATTC
>NW_020449428.1:0-1705 GCF_003343035.1 Apteryx rowi | reverse complement strand
AGTCTCCTTGTCTCTTTAGCCAGCTCCTTTGTTGTGTTTCTTGTCTATCCTTTCCTATCTATCTGTGGAAAGCATTTCAAGGCAGGTTATGCCTTGTGGGCAGTGGACCTCACTGGAGGCAGTGTGGACTTACCATAATGTTGAGGAGTGCTTTTTTGTATCTTTTATTAAACTGTTCCAAATTATAATTTCTTTGTTTGCTCTTTAAACAAACCCTTCTGTGTCTGTCTGCTGCTAGTTCTTGAAGGAAAGCAGGTGGGAACTAGTGCACATGAGCTGTACCATTCAGCTGCAGCCTTGAGTGGCAAAAGGTTGGATTTTCACAAGAGTGATGTGAAGTCCCCAGTGGCTGCTGAGGGCAATGGCAGGGCTGGGGAGCTGGGGAGGAAGGTTCTCCATACAGGTCTCCTATCAAAATTACTGCTTTGCCTACATGCCCTGACTTCATTAGGAGACACTGTGGGTCAGTATGAATTGGCGAATGTTGGTATGACTTATTCTGAAAAGTGAAGAATCAAGAAAGCTTAAGAAGCAGACGTCTTTCTTTTTCAGGTGCTCATTGACCTCTTTCTCTTCTAAATACACTGCTGCAAACTTTCCAATTARCMAMACARGAATTGAWGAGCTKAAGAAARTTATGGRARGAGGCATGGCTCCYTAGGKTTTTTTTTGCATTTTAATGACCCCTTGGGTGTATTTGGTGCTAAGCCCATGAACCTCAGATGCTGAGAAGAGGCTGAAGAAACCTCTCAAGAAGCAAATCCCAAGTTTCTTGGAAAGATAATGAGTCCCACTGAGGGCCATTACCAAGAAAGGCTCCGCAGGGGCTGATTAGAGCTGAAAGTTGGAGGCCCTGATTGCAGGYAGGCAAAGGCAATGTGAGGGTGGCTGTGATGCCAAGTCAACCTTGATGTGTGTTACCAAGCAGAGTGAGCAGGAACTGACAGCCAGCCCCTGGGTAGCGTGATGCTTTCCATCACGTATTGCTCAGGGCTCTTCCTGGGGGCAGTGTGAGGGTGGAGGTGCACAATGCCGAGTGCAGGACCATGACACGGCACCTCCTGGGCTCCCAAGGGACAAGGAGGCAGCAAGGCCACAGTGCTTTAAGGAAACAGTGTCTTCTCGGGGGCCTCGGTGACACAGACACCAGCCATCGTCAAAAGGACAAAGACCTAGCTGTGTTGGGAGCTTTCAGCCCTGGCAGTGCCCTCGCCAGTCTCCACCACAGGCTGTCCTATGTCTTCCCACGCCTGTGCCTCTTTCCCTGCAGACTGTACACACCCAAGCTGCTTCCCTACCTTGCTCTCACCCCGCGATCTCCCTGCCTCTCCTAATGTCTTCCTGTCCTCCCTTGCTTTTCCTTGAAACACAAAGCCAGGGGCTCACCACAGACTCCCTCTGGGTGACCTGTTGCACCTCAGCACTGCCCTACAAGTGACATTCGTTTGACCTGAAGTCCAGTGGGAACCTCTCAAGATGCAGTTTGTGGCTCTTTCCCTTTTTCATGCTGTTACCYTACACTAAGAAAAGCTCTATCATCTCTGAAACCACCCTTCAAGCAGTCACAGTCTATGACTCTACTGCCCTTTGCCTCCACTTCAGCAGGCTAAAGAAGCCCAGGTCCCTCAACCTCTCCTCATGGATGGGTTTATTCCCACCTAGGCACAGCCCTTGACACTTCATGAGGTATCGGCTGTCCAAATCA
>NW_020449427.1:0-1710 GCF_003343035.1 Apteryx rowi | reverse complement strand
GCGTCCTCCAGGGGTCCCCTCCTGCCCCTAGACCTGCCCCAGAGTCCCCCTGGGGTCTCCTCCTGCCCCTAATCCTGCCCCATGGTGACCCCATAGGGACCCCACAGCCCTCCTAGGGACACCTGTGACCCCATGGGGGTCCCGTCTGACCTCATGGGGACCCCCACAACCCCATGGGGACCCCCCATGGTCCCATGAGGGCCCTGGTGACCCCGTAAGGGACCCCATGGAGACTCCAGAGGCCCCATGGCGACCCCCACTACCCCACAGGGATATCACAGCCCCCATGGGGACACCATAGACCCCATGAGGACGCCCATGACCCCATAGGGACACCTGCAACCCCATAGGGACCCTCATGATCCCATGGAGACCTCCACATCCCCACAGCGACCCCCATAACTCCATGGGGACCCTGCAGGTCCCATAAAGACCCTGGTGACTTCATTGGGAACCGCACGGAGACCCCCATGAACCCCGTGGAGATATCACAGCCCCCACGAGGACACCACAGACCCCATGAGGACCCCCATGACCCCATAGGGGACACCTGCGACCCCATAGGGACCCCCACGACTCCATGGAGACCCTGCAGGCCCCATAGTGACCCTGGTGATCCCATAGGGAACCCCAAGGAGACCCCCATGAACCCCACAGAGATACCACAGCCCCCATGGAGACACCATAGATCGCATGAGGACCCTCCCAGCCCCATAGCGACCCCCCCTCAGCTCCCCAAGGACCCCCCAGGCGCACTCACCCGGCCGGGGAGGAGTCGGACACGGGGTGCAGCTGCATCGTCAGCTCCCCCAGCTTGGTGAAGGCGGCGCCGGCGGCCGAGAAGATCTCGCCGACCTGCGGGGAGCCAGCGGGTAGCGGAGCCAGAACCAGCACTGGAACCGGCACCGGGATCACGCCGTGGGACCAGAACCGGGACCAGAAACCCCCCCCAACGAAACCCAAATCGCCCCACGGACCACAACTGGGAGCAGAACCACCCCAGTAAAACCCAAATGGCCCCGTGGGACCAGAACCAGGACCACAAACGGGACCAGGACCAGAAACGGGACCAGAACTGGATGAGAACCAGCCCAATAAAACCTAAACCACCCCACAGGCCAGAACTGGGAGCAGAATTGTCCCAGTAAAACCCCTATCACCCAACCGGGACCAGAACTGGGACCAGAACCGCCCCAGCAACACCCAAATCACCCCACTGGGACCAGAACTGGGAGTGAAACTGCTCTACTGGGACTGGAACCACCCCAGTATAACCCAGATGGCCCCACTGGGACCAGAACCAGGACCAGAACTGCCCTAGGAAGACCCACATCACCCACTAGGACCAGAACCAGGACCAGAACCGCCCCAGTAAGACCCAGATGGTCCCACTGGGACCAGAACCACCTCAGTAAGACCCAAATTGCCCCACTGGGACCAGAACCGGATCCAGAACCGCCCCAGTAAGACCCAGATGGTCCCACTGGGACCAGAACCACCTCAGCAAGACCCAAATTGCCCCACTGGGACCAGAACCGGGACCAGAACCGCCCCAGTAAGACCCAAATTGCCCCACTGGGACCAGAACCGCCCCAGTAACACCCAGGTCACCCCACTGGGACGGGAACACCCCCCAACCACCCCAAACCGGGACCGGAACCGCCCACACCGGCACCAGAAATGCCCCACCGGAACCGGAACCGGGTTCTT
>NW_020449426.1:0-1758 GCF_003343035.1 Apteryx rowi | reverse complement strand
ATGGTGCTGAAGCAGCCCGTGTGCCACTGCAGCACTTCGGGGTAGTAAAACATGGCGCGGGCGCCCCGAAACCCCCCGAATTCACCCCAAAAGGGAGGGGCCCCCAAAGAGCCCCAAAACGCCCCAAATTTGGGACCGCAGAAAAGGGGCGGCCTCGAAATTGCCCCAAAACGCCCCAAATTCGGGACCGCAGAAAAAGGGGAGCCTCGAAATTGCCTGAAAACGCCCCGAATTCGGGACCGCAGAAAAAGGGGGAGCCTCGAAATTGCCTGAAAACGCCCCGAATTCGGGAGCCCCCGAAATACAGGGACCCCCGAAAGTCCTGAAAATCACCCCAAAATCGGGATCCCCCCCCCAAAATTTGAAGTCTAAAACCGCCCTAATTAAACCTCTTATTAATTAGCTAACAGGGAATTAAATAATCTTATTAWTGAGCTGGGACAGGGATTAATTAAGTCTCTTAAATATATTAAGTTAAATAAATAATCGGCTTAAATTACACATTAAATATATTAACCCGGTTTATAAAGTATTAAATACAATTTAATATTCTAAATAAAGGCAATTAATTAATTAGAGCCCACGACAATTAATTCTGCGACTGCGCCCCTCTGAGGCGCTAATTACAGCACAAGTCAATTAGAATAAATCAATCAGAAGAACTAATTTCAACTATTTAATCGACAAACTAACAGAGTTGGCTATTAATTAACGACAAAAAATTAACTTATTAATTAAGCAGGATAAATCAACCTCTTAAAACCCAGCAGCAAAGCCGGAACTAACAGGAATTATTTACTCTAATATTATAATATTCCACTAATTAACCCAATATGTTAAAGCTTCTATTAATGAAAGCATTAAATTTCCTTACACAGACTAAGAAAACTAATTAATTAACAATTAATGCMGCTATAAGTTAAAATACTAGTTAAAATACTAATTAAAATTTAAGTTAAYTTCAAGATAAATAATACTAATAAGTTAGTAGATGAATTAAAAAGAGGCAATTAAAACCTTTCAATCGCTAAAACTACTCTAACTGCTAATTAAGCTAATTAAGCTAATGAACAATTATTTAAAGCAGATAAAACGCACAGATTAGGCTTAAAAATAATTAACTCGGTGACTTATTTAATCTTTTTGAGCAAAATAAGCTATTTATAACCCAAAGCTGCCGGAATCGCTTCGGTTAATGAGGAGTCGCGCTAATTAACCCCCCCCCCCTCCGCGCTAATTAGCCTCGACGGAAAGGAGCTAATTAAAGCTGAAGTAATTAATCCCGCCCTCGTCTCTAATTAGTTCGMCCTGCCTACGGGCACAGAGAAAGGGTCCCGAACAGGTTAGGAAAAGGGAGGTTAATGAGCCAGGAGCGTTAATTAGGGCTAATTAGCGCCGCTAATGAGCGATGCCAGCGCCGCCTCCCGCCGCCGCCGCCTTCGAARAAAAGAGGCGGTGCCCGCCCTCCGCCTTTTATAACCTCGCCTCGTCCCGCCCCCCGCGCCCGCTCCGACCAATAGGAAGCTTTCCCACCTCAGGCGCGCTCGCCAATCAGCGGCTTTGTTTACCTCCCGGCACGCGGGAGAAGCTGCCGCCCGCCCCGGTGACAGCAGAAGGGGCCCGGCGGCCAATCAGAGCGCGACTCCCCCCCCCCCTTCCCGCTCCCCGCCCTCCAATCAGAACGGGGGCGGGGGGGAGCCCACGTGGGACCGCACCCCTCCCTCCCAGTCTTCTCCTCCAGCCAATCGGGTGGAGGTT
>NW_020449425.1:0-1680 GCF_003343035.1 Apteryx rowi | reverse complement strand
TTTGAAATTTCCAGATACAAGAAAGCATCACCCTTATTAGCCCATCTGGGAGCTGTGCAAAGAAGTTGTCCTTGATGCCCTCCAGAAACCTCCTGGCCTGCTTGCACTCTGCTGTTTGCCCTTCCAGTTCATGTCAGGGGGATTAAAGTCCCTGTGACAAGAACCAGGGCCTGTGATCCACAGACTTGCTCACGTTGCTTAAAGGAGACTGAATACAACTCCCTACCCTCATTAGGTGGTATAGCTCCCACCATGATGTCACCCCTACTGTGATGCTCACCCAAAAGCACTCACCCAAACCCTTGCCTCTCCCAAGGAAGAGCTCCACACATCCAAGCTGCCCCTTCACACAAAAGGCATCCTCCCTCCTCATCTTCTCTGACCGTCTCTCCTGAAGACATTGTACCCTACAAGCATCAACCTCCAGTTATGTGAGTGATCCCACCACATCTCAGTCATTCCAATGACGTTTCAGTCCTGTGAAAGCTTGTGCATATCCATCTGCTCCTGTCTCTACCCCAGGCTGCATGCATTTGCATGTATTAGTGTTGCAGAGCATCAGCTGTGGCACAGAGAGCAGACTGGTTGTGGTGAAAGCTGTTACCAAGAGCCAAAGACACTGTGTGTGCAATGGCCCCACTTCAGAGCAGAGCCGTTCTGGCATAGACAGCAGGTGGCAATGTAATGGTGCAAGGAGGTTCCCACTGAGAGAGCAAAGCCTGCAGTGCCCAAGGCCAGCGAGAACCAGAGCTGGGCTGTGCAGGAATGGCAGGAGAGGGTTTGGCTGCCTGAGCTGATTTGTAGCAGCCTGGGGCCTGTGACAGAGGTGAAGCGATCTCCAGGCAGGACAAGGTGCCACTGAAGAAGTCCCTGGCACTGGGAAGCCTGTGATCCAGGCACCCTGAGGTCATCATTAGCCCAGTTGCTGTTCATATCCTCTTGGGGGGTGAGAAGAGGTTCAGGCAGAGAAGAGCAAGAAGGGTTTGAGAGTGCAGAGACTAGAGGAGAGACCTTGGTGTGATGTGCCTCCCATTTATGCAGCACGCTGGAATGCAGACGGGATGGACTTTGCCTAAAGGCAGTGGTGGGATGCAGTTGTCTGGGCACAGGTAGGAAAGCCTGAAATATCCTGTGTTGTCTGCCCAGCAACCACTCCAAAGGGGCATGTTTTCCCATAGGTCCCATCCATGCAGTTGTGCTAGAAACCCCAGGCATCTGACATAGCCCTGCCAGTCGATTTCTATGTCATTACATGAAGTGTCTGCACTGAATTCAATTAACAGTTTGCACTGCAGGCATCTCCATGTGTCTCAGCATCATAGTGAGAGATGCTCTAACAGTAGTGGGCATCTAGAGTCATTTGAAAGAGAGGGACGGAAGGCCCTTCCTTATCTTTATAATTTACATTTGCCTGCCAGAGCCCCCCTGTTTGAGGACTTTCCCTGAGACAGTTTCGCAAAGTAAAAAAGAATCTGTGTAATTTACGTTTGCCTGCCAGAGCCCCCCTGTTTGAGGACTTTCCCTGAGACAGTTTCGCAAAGTAAAAAGAATAAGATTTTATTAAAGCGACAGATACAACAGGTTCGGAATTGCCGTTGATAAATGCACTTGCTGCTACAAATTTTCTTTCTGTGAGCTCAAACTAACAATTAAGCGCTTTCAATAATAATATATTTTCCG
>NW_020449424.1:0-1761 GCF_003343035.1 Apteryx rowi | reverse complement strand
TGTGGGACGCACCTAAAAGCAAACTGGGGCACCCCAGAAGCCAAATGGAGGGCTCTGGGGTGCCCCAAAAGGAAAACGTGAACTCTGGAGCACCACAGAATGTGAATTGAGGGCTCCTGAGGGCAAACAGAGGGCTCTGGAGCTCACTGAAAGAGGGCTTGATACGTCCTGATAGGACCAGAAGGCTGGGGGTCACAGCAAAGGGGGCTGAAAGATGTGCCACAAGGCACATCTGTCTACATGGAGACTCCATCTTCCCGCGCCGCATGCACAAACCCCACCCTACAGGCCTGGGCGCTCTGAGGGCATCCTGAAGTACCTGAGAACAGCCCCAGAGTGCTGAGGGCAAAACCAGGGGTGGCCTGGGGACTTCACGCAGCCCTGGCAAGGCCACAGCTGCCCCCAGGATGATGGGAAAAGTTTTTGATAGCACCTAGTGCCCATGGCAACACAAGGGAAAGCCCCTCCAGCCATGTGAACAGTACTGGAGATGTTGGGGAATCCCCTTGGACCCCAAAGCAGTCCCAGAGATCCTGGGACAGGCCCCAGCACCCCTGATATCCTCTGTGTAACCTCCCTTGGATACTGCATGCAGGCACCCTTTTCTCTRTGTAAAGACTGCAGGAACCATGGATATGAGTGCAGAGAATACAGTGGTTGTTTATTAGTTAATGCTTATAAATGACTGCTGGGAACAGGTGTGCCACGGTGCTCAGAGCCAGTACGGTCTCTTTCGCCTTTTACTGGACTGCAGTTTGTCAATACAATGGGGAAGTGTTGACTCCTGCTGCTGCCATTGATGTGGCAAGTCACTGAGTAGCTGTCAACCTCCYGCCARTGTTTTTCCCCTCAGGGATAGGATTCGTCTCTGGTATCTGAGAGGAAAACCCCTGATCGCCCCTGTTTGGAGTTCTGCCCTCGCCCCTAGACTAGAGCCCTGCAAGACACTTTCACAGCTCTCAGGTCATCCGCCARCTCAGCAGCCAGACTYAGTGCAATGTGGCTGCGCAGTAGCACGCTGAGACCTCAGATCAGAGCGCCTAGCTGAACATGGAGTGGCACAGGCAAAGGTTACAGACCCCAGAGAAGGATTCAGCTGTGCCACGTTAGTGTTCTGGGTTTTATCATCTATGGATTTAGACCGTGCCATTTAACAATAAGCTGTTAACCCTGAACCCTAAGTGATAAATTGCAAATGCTGGAAGCCAGTGGTTGCTGGAGGTTTAAAATTTACGGATGTTGTTAGATGTTACACCCTGAGCACTCATCAGTATGTGAGTAAACTGTAAACTCTGAATGATAAGTACTGAGCCCCACAAAAGAAATTATTAAACCATAACCCCTCAGTGATAAGCTCTAAACAATCAATTATAAGTGAAATCCTCAGTTTTAAACAGTAAACACCAAAGCACAGATGATCAGAGAAGCAGTGAAGAGAAACCATAGAATTTTTGCCTGCAGCTTGGAAACTTTCCCCTTCATTTGAAAGGGAAGCAGAACAGGAAGGCAGACACCAGAAATACAGGTGGCTGTCCAGGGACACTGAAGTGTCCAGAGAGACCCCGGGACTCTCTCCCAGCTACCCCGCCTGTACCTTGTCCCTTCCCAGCCACGCGCAGGCCACAGCCCACAGAGGGAGGGTTGGGGGGTCCTGGTACGGGGGGGACCTGGGGAGACAAGAGAGGTCCCTCTGCTTCCTGTGCAGGCTAAGCAGTACTCAAAAGGAAACGTGGTTTCCCCTCCCCACCCAGGCCAGCAGTG
>NW_020449423.1:0-1719 GCF_003343035.1 Apteryx rowi | reverse complement strand
AAAGAGCAGCAGGGCTCCGGGCACTGCCTGCTGCTGCTGAGATGAGAGGTGACATGACAGAGAGAAGTGCAAGGCAGTGTGGAGTGGGAGGACAGAGGAGAGCTCCTTGTGGGAGAAATCTTCGCAGCCCTTGACACTGTAAGTCTCTGGCTGCAGGACAATGCTACTGAGGTTCCTGGAGGGGTCTTCTGAACCCATCCCATCCCATAAGTCATAGGCTTTTTAAGGATCGCTCTCCCGGCACATCTAGTGCATAGGCAGAGGAGGAGATGCTTCATAGCAGGGATTCCTTGACACAACATCACAGGGACAGGGCATGCAGCTCCATTCTGCCAGGGGTGGCTTTCGGGGTGTGAAGCCAGGGAGCACACAGAGGTCTGCTCAGGGCTGTGATTCAGAGCAGTGTCCCTGCACCCCAGGGTGCTCTGTGCCCGAGGCAGTGACTCTGCTGCCTGCGAGGGTCAGCCCTGAGCCTGACCGGGGAGCTCCTCATAGCAATATAGGGAGAAACTCTGCGTGAGAGGAGCGACCCCCGGCAGGGCAGGTTCATTCTCCTGTTGAGAGGGTGCTGCGTGGGTCAGGGATGCTCACAGCTCCAAATCAATGCGCAGGATATGTGCAAGGGGTCTTTTCAAGAGGAGATCAAGAGAAGGGCTACTTGAAAGGGTAGGAGCTTTCCTTCAGGTGTCTGCACTTTCAGTTTCCTAATTTTGGCAGGGAGAATGAAGGAAGGAGGTTTCTGTTATGGGAAGGAAGTGGGACTCCTAACCTTCACTCTGAGAGATTAATAGGTCACTGGGAAACCTCAGGAAGCYACTTCATCCCCACTTTAGCCTACAGACAGCATCAACATCACCTTTGTGGCCTCATAGGAGTTTATGTGACTTGCTCCTTAGGATGTGCATGCACAGAGATGCCCCTAGGGAGTGCCCTGACCCGGGAGGTTTCCTTAGGGCAAAAGTGAGCACAGTTTTGGAGGAGGAGGAGGGTGGGATAGTATCTGTGAGCACTGACAGGGAAAAGATGTTGTGACAGAGAAAGAGCTGCCAGCAGGCTAGCTCCATGCAGCAGGGATGGGCAGGGAATAACAGGGAACTGCAGGGCATGAGCCACCTCCTCTGCAGCCAGACTTCCGACAGAGGAGAGGGGCATCTCTCCTGCTATGGGCCCATTTCATGCAGCCTGACAAAGGGGCTGAGAGCGTCTGCCCTGCGATGTCACCATCTGCGAGGCGGCATGCCCAGCTCAGTGAGGGGAAGGCTTTCCAGAATGCCTCTCTGTCTCTCTCCCTGCCTCCCTTGGCAGCAGGATCACGGTGTTGCTCCTTGTTTACCCTCCTGTCCATGATGCTCCTCTTGTTCTCGGCCTCTCTGGATTTGGGTGTTTTCAGCTGCAATTTAGACATTGATGCTGCAAGTTGTGGAACAGAGGGGTCTGCATGGGAATGAGGTCGCCCCAGCCCCCTTCTGACTTGTGGAGCTCCAGAAAATGCAGTCTGTGGGGCTGGAAATTGAGCTGACTCTGCCTTAGAGAGAGCCCACCTCCAGTCCTAAGAATCCTTTGACCGTTTCCTTATAGTGTCCTGCCAGGCTGCCACCTGCCCTCCAGAAAGGCATTGCTGTCTCATAGCATCTCTGTGATATCTGAGAGMCCCATGAGGAAGGTGCAGAGATGCTGAGAGTATGGAGATGGTGGTGGGAGGCTGTATGTGGGCATCTG
>NW_020449422.1:0-1754 GCF_003343035.1 Apteryx rowi | reverse complement strand
AAATGCTGAAGCCCGGAAGGTACAAGGCCATGTGATACGACATTGTCCGGCTACCTGCAAGTGCTGAGAAATGAACTGCCATAGAAGGCGAGCTCTAGACAACCCGAAGAGCAGGTGGCATGAGGCCCTGCACGCTTTTCTTCCGCGACAGACACCAAGCAAGTCAGATGAAACCATCACCCTTCAAATCCTGCCAGTGACCAGCAAATCAGCAATGATGCCTGGCGAGCTCCGGGAGCTTTTAAGACCGCTATCGGGGGACTCTCGGCACGGGCTTGGAAACCTTGACTGGCTTGTTCCTCTGCATGCATGAGCAGAGCTTCTCATTGTCTCCTTCACGCAAGCTTGACTTTTGAGTGGCTGGATATCACAATCCACTGCTGTCTTTCGCTCTCCTTCAGCAAAAAAGCCACTCTTTCAGCACATAATGGCTGGGTTTTTCTTTCTTTAGTCAAAGTGGGTGAGAAATGGCACAGTCCTGACTAGTTCCTCTTGTTTCCTTGAGATCTGTTGTAAAACGAATGCATGGGATTGTCTTTTTTTGTTTCTCACATGTCTTAATGTTCCCTATAGCTAGAGACTTTAGTGGTACCTTGCCATCATCTTTCACTGATTTCATTCCTTCCTGCTTTCTTTTCCCTGTGCTCCATCTCCACGCAGAAGACAACGCATTAACGTGTCACTTTTGGAGGTCCGAAGCAAGAAGGACTGGATACAGAAGGAGGGGTGTACGCGTCCTCTCTGATGGGGCTCTGCCATTGAGAAGAAAGGTGAACCCCATGAAACCTCCTGCTGGCCACTCCACTGTGCAAATCAGAATGTAGAAACAAGTCCCTCAACTGTTGCCCGTGGCTTCATCCTAAAGACGCAAGTCGGAACTTGGGCTCTTGCTGCCTCAACGTGTTCGTACCTCCTGTTGGCCTAATAAATTCCGTTCTTGCCTAAGAGCTGGCAAGCTGTACAGGAGCCAGCAGAACGCCGGTGAGAAGGACAAGACCTCTCTTGTGTCAAGACTATGAGCTTATTTAGCACTCTTTTACCAGCAGCAAAGGCAGAGGGCTTCTGCCTATGCCCATTGCCGTAAGCGGTATGCAGCTTCTCTGAAGCAGGTTAGTTTGTCAAAACGCTATTCCAGGAGCAGAACGGACAGGCAAGAGCCTGGCGACAGGCTAAACGAATGCGGAGAGGCGATCAGAGTTTTGCAAGTTTTGCATGCTTTTTCTGTCTCTGTCACTGGTTTGAGCGCAAGCCCTCTCTACTGTAGCTTCCCCTTCTCCCAGACACGAATACTCCTACTTGCTACGGAAACTGGCAGCACTGCTGAGAGGCTTGTGCTCTGGGGCATGGTGTGTGCTCCAAAAGGAAGACCAAGTGGTTGGAAAAGAGGTGAAATAAGCTTGGGTCATGAGCAAGTGATGCGTGCTGCCACGTCAGAGAATATGCCTCTCTGTTGTAATCCACATTGGGTTGAAGAGAGGAAACAGATGAAGGGCAGCCTAAAAGGCTAGGTTTGGATGCAACAGGACACATGCTGCTCTGTTGGACATGCCCTCTACACCACACCGGCCCTTGCGYGCTCGGACAGGTGTAAACAGCTTAGCAGAGCTCACTGCAGTGCAGAGCTGACTTCTTAGGCTAAGCCATTGCAGATGGGCTTTGACATTGTTCATCCTTACCCTCCGTTCTTCATCCAAAAGAACGTAGCCCCAGGATTGCCGTGACTCAGGGCCTACTATGGCCCCTGGAGACAAAGG
>NW_020449421.1:0-1755 GCF_003343035.1 Apteryx rowi | reverse complement strand
CCAGCCCCCCGCCTCCCAGTCCCCATCGCCCTTGCGGCCCAAGCAGAACAGGTCCCAGCACCGTGCCTGCAACAGAGGCAGGGTGAGCTGGGCGGCCGTGTGAAACCACCTGGTACCGTCACGGCAGCCCATGCTGGGAACTACCCCCACCCTGCGCTGGGCTCAGCTTGTACCCACGCAAGGAACTTGAAAGAAAGCAACGGATAGCAAGCTCAGGCTCTTGTTAGCTGGATATATTTCTTTTTTTTTTTCTTTTTTTTTTTTTCGGTGGTGGTGGTTTTTCACAGAACACTGTTTGCAGTAGAGAAAAAAACTGGCATTGCAGTCTGTCGTTACAACGTTGGTATGGTCACGTAACCCAGGACGCGTTTGGCCTTCAGCACAGAAACCTCGACCGGCACGTGCCACAGCAGGGCTCAGGTGGTCTGCTCCGGTCCGCAGTTGGTTTTCGTTGTTTTTGTTGTTCTTTTTCTTTTTTACCTTTTACRTATGTGAATTTTTYTTTTCTTTTTTTAAACATTTCTCAAGCTTTCTCCGAAGGAATGGCCACTGGCTCTCAGCTAGCAGAAGGAGACTACAGAAGAGCTCTTGGACACGTGGGATGGTTTCCTTCTCCCGCCTCGCAGCTGACTTGGTCTAGATAGTTTTCCAACTCGTTTTTATTAAAAAAATAAAAAAATGCTTCAACTATCAGTTTTACAAGGCATACAAAATCTCTAAAAGGGAAACACAAGCGCAAGGTGCTGAGGTACGAAAACCTGAGGTAGTTTTTGTGTGTGTATGTGTGTGGGTTTTTCTTCTTTCTTTTAAAAAATTTTTGCTAGTTTTTCAAGCCCTGGGCCAGCAACCTCTTGTAAATGTGTTACTCCCTCCCCTTTCCCCCTTCTCTCTCCCCAACATTTAAAAAGGGATCCTTCCCGAAATGCCAAGTCCCTAGGGGCAGCCCCTCGGCCAGGCAAGGCAGGGGCCCTCCCAGGTTACCTGGTTTGGGGGGGGGGGGACAAGGACACCGTTTTTTTTTTCAGGTTGGTTTGTGTGTGTTTGCTGTTTTTTTGCAAAAAAATGCTGGCTAAGTACCATGGGGTCGGGCTGGTGATAACCAAAGGAGAAGTTGTGGCTGAGCGGGTCTGTCGTTTGCTTTCTGCAGGGCGGTAGTGAGAGCACTGCTTTGTCCGGTGGGGAGGGAGAGAGACAGACAGACAGACAGACAGAGCGGGGGAACGGGGCAGATGCAAAACCCAGTTTGGACTCTGTGAAGCTAAGAGGAAAGGGCATGGGAAAAAGAGGGAAAGAGAGAGAGAGAGAGATTCCTCTTAAAAGAGACGGTATCCCTTCTGTTGGCTTATACAGGCAATCCCCACAGCGCACTGAGGGTGTTGCTCTTCTCAAAGCCCTTAAGAAATTGCCACTTTTTAACGCTCACTCAATCTTTTTTTTCTGCTGGCAATCCTAAATCTCTGGTGTACTGTGCATCAGAGAACCAATGGACCAGCTTCTTTCCTTAAAAGTCTAGAAAAGCCTGCTTTTTTTCTAAAAACAAACGCCCCCCTCCCCCAAGATCCCAACCACCCCCCCTTTGAAATTAAAAAAAAAATTAAAAAAATCTTTAAAAAATTAAAAATCGGCGTTAGTTTTAGTTATTGATATATTAATTCTAAAATATATTAACGCTGCGAATGCTGCAGGGGGCACTGCAGCCCCCGTGCTGTAAAATCTCCTCCTCTAGTTCCGTGCACGCAGGTACAAAGAGCAGTT
>NW_020449420.1:1054529-1132696 GCF_003343035.1 Apteryx rowi | reverse complement strand
ATGCTTGACTGCCCTAATCAAGGGCCACCTGGATCAAAGGCCCCAACTCCCTCTGGTCAGGGGCAACCAAGAGAGCTCGTTAGCAGCAGCCACTCCTAGCTTGAGCTTTTCCCACGAGCTTTTCCCAGGAGAAGTCAAGGCCTCCTGCAGTTGTCCTTGCCTAGCTTCCCCTTTCCTGTTCACAGCAATCACCTTCTAGTTCCTTGGGGGTCCTCAGAAAGCCCACAACTTCCAACAAGATCCTCAAGTTCTAGTCAGAGCCCAAACACTGCTGCACAACCTGTAGACCTAGATTCTAAGGAAAATTGACCCAAATTAGTAACTAAGTGACAAATTAAGTGATGATTACTGTCACTATAATTGGTATTAATAAAAGCTGCTGGATGTTCAGATCTATGCACGCTTAAGCCAATTATTTAGGAGTTTAACTTTAGGAACTTGACAAATTTGGCCAAAGTCTCCACTAGAGAGAGAAGCAAAGTGAACTGAAAAAAATTACTGTGAGTCACTGTAACATTCCATATTTGCAATAAAAACAATGGCAGCTGCTTCACAACAGGCAGGAAGATTCCTCTGTATTTAAGGGGATATGAAGAAAAAAGGAGACAGAAGGACTGTTCTCTCATTACAGTGTTACTCAAAGTGCAGGTTTCAGAGGGCATTTTTAGAAGGCTTCTACAATAATACATGGCATTACTGGCAATGTTGACCGACATCATTTAGAGTTAACACAGCAAAACAGGAATTGAAACAATTTTTTCTGATTTCTTCCCATAAAAAAAGTCCCACAGATCAACATCAGTTCCAGAAAAGCAGTGAATAAACCAGGCAGATTTGATATTGGGTTCAAATTCACAGATGACACTACAGTACTGCCCTGAACTAACTGAATATTTTGACAGCAAGATTGGGCTGGAACTGTCATTAGGTCAGCACGTCTTGTGCAACTTCACATTTCCCTCTTCCTGGTCTTCTTCACAGCTTATTGAAATCAGGGAGTTTTACACCTTCCTGAGCTGTCTCCTTGATGTTTTGACAGTTTCATTTCCGTTCCTGATAAAAACTAGGAATTATAGAGGTGCAATTACAGAGGTACTCATAGAGGTAATGGGCATTTTGGAGATTAGGGAATGCTGAATACAGGAAGGTGATTGTATCTGAGCGAGGCGGCACATCCCTCATCGAGAGCACACAGGTATAGCAATGAAAAGAAGAGCTTCCATTTCATGTTTCTGCTAATACCTCTAAAATCCACATAGCCATGTTCAGCTGTCAAGACACATGGATGGTTTAATTATAATTTACAACTCCATCCTGGGAGGAATCCAACCCTGCAGTGACTGTCCCTCAGTTTGTGTCCAGATGGGACTTCATCAGCTGCTGCTGCAAAAATGCCTTTACTTTCTGTAATAATGTTTTACCTTTCTCTGAGCCCCCACAAAAGAGCAAAGAAATTGCAGCTCAGACATTGATATGGTTACAAAGAACAATTCTTGAGTCTCCCATATCATAAATGAAGTCTAGTGAAGTCCACAGCCAACTGGAGCTAAATTCTCTGGGCAGGTAACCCTGTTACACTGCCCTGTTACAGTCTGGTATGCTTTTTTTCACAGCCCTACTGGGGCTGCAGGCTCAGGCAGACTCTATGAGCTGACTCTTGAGTCTCAGTCAGGTTTGTCTCACAAATGGAAATGGCCAATCAGGTTTTCTTCTCTTATTTTCAAATTAAATCTTATTTCATCTGATGAGTTCCATCATTAGAGCATTTGGGGGCATATGAAAACTGGTGTGTGAGGAAGAAGGGAAAAGTAAGAAGTGATTAATATGCAGCAATGGTAAAGGAGAAGGGAAAAAGACCATAAAGGTCTTTTTAAACTTATTTAAAAATACACGGCAAAGGGGGGAAATGAGTAAAGGAAAAACATGTTAAACAGAGCATGTAAAAAACCATATGGAAGTAGGCAGAGTATAACTCACTTCTGGAATTCACTGCTGCAGGAAGTGACTTTTAAAGATGAGTATTTTGAATCTGAAACCTTCTTTGGAATGAATCATATTCACTTCTATGAGAGCTCGCCCTGAAAAAAAAAAAAAGAAACAGTAATCGATCAGGAATCATGAATATGAGTTTAAAGACTTTCTACAAAGTTGATTTTTCAGGCCCATTGTCTAGATCTATTTCAGTTCCTGGATCATTTAGCAGATAAAGGAGCTCTGACCTTCTGTCTTGCCAGCTTAGCTGCTAGAGGTGTGTGCTTAATTCACATGCTAAAAATCCTAAGGACGTTTCTACTGAGTATAATAATACAGCAATGCAGCCACAGTGACTGATTTTTATACTGTAGGAGAATGGCTGCCTTAATTTTCTCAAAACATTACAAGATATCAAACTTTATTAAACTAATCACTGATTTGTTTTATCATTCTAATCCACTTTAAGTTATCCAAATACAATTTTAAAATCTCTAATCTATAATGCTCTATTTCTATTTATTTATTTATTTATTTATTTAGTCAGAGACATGAAGGAGGCTTGCAGTTTAATATTTCAGAGCTAGTTTCTACTCAAAAAAGTCACTAAGATTTTTTTTCTTTGCTTTGCCCATCCCCTTCATACATTACTGTCTTTAAAACACTAGATGACTTCCTTTACTTAGGGGCTCTTTGGACAGCACAGACAGGGTGACCACATGCTTCTGGCTGCTGTAGAAGAGCACAGATATGAGTAGCAGGAGAGATGCAGAGTCGGGGCTGGCAAACATGAAGAACATTGCTGCTGGCTGTAATTAGAGCTAAACTGGGCCACCCTCATGTATATTGTACATTGGCCAGTCTTGACTGCTGCTGGGGTTGCCTATGTCCTTATCTTCACACACCTTCTTGCAAGACAGGTACCTTCACAGCACTGAATTTGCTCTGTGTTTATTTATGAACGTTACATGCCTAAGCAACACTCTCAAAATCCTTGACACCGGAGAGGAGCCTCAACCTTGACGTTCCTTCACCATCATGAACTGATACAAGAGTATGGTCTGAAAGAGTGAGGATTTCCCTTTGCACTGAAAAGGGCCAGAGATACCATTGATCTTGCAGCAATAACAGTTCTGAGTCTAGCTCTGCTCTGCGGGATGAATATTGACAGTCTCTGTGAATTAAGTTGGTGTCTCATTCCAGGTCGTCCTGTATGTGAATACACGGTAGCAACGGGCACACACCTCCCTGCTGTGCCAGAAGAGAGACTAAAGCCTGAACTGGCTTAGTGACCAGCCTCTAAAATATCTGCTCCTTCAGGTCTGGAGTGACATATATCAGCCAAGCAGGACAGAAAATGTTCGACTGCTGCTATCCACACTGTTTCCTTTTGTAGATTCATCTAGGATTTTGGGGGACCAGTAGTTATTTCCTTTGTGGATTGTTATCTTTATTTGAAAGAAAAAGTAAAACAACTTTTTTTTTTCTTTTTTAAATCCTTTCAGTAAGATTTGTTATGGTTTGTTAAAAATGCACATGCTGTGTGTTCAAGAGAATGGGACAAAATGCACAGCTAAAGCCTTCTTGGGAAGAGATTGRAATTATACAATAAAGCAATGGAGACACTGAGCCTACTTTCATTCTTGCATTAAATCATTTTTTGTTCCTTTCTTTAAATTCTTCTGGAATTCTTCTTCTGAAACTTTCTTTAAATTCTTCTGCAGAAGACTATAAATTCCCCAGAGAAACTGATCTCATAATCTAAAGAACATTGTTTTACAGTATTTTACAGATATTTTGGATCAGGTCACTAACTTCTGTGGCTCAGCATTTATGGCAGAAAAAAAATCCACAATTTTAACCAAGTTCAGAGCACCCAAAACTTCAATGTGCAGAGATGCTTCCTGATGGGAGGTTTGTGTCACTCTTCACTATTTATAAGACAGAAGCTGCTGCAGATTTTGCACTCTCACTAGTATTCTGCAAGCCACCAGTGATAACAGATATTTTTAAAGCTGCAGTTAGCAAGACAGCATATATTGAAACTCTCCCTTTTTATTATTGCTTTTGATGCACACAAATCCTTCAAGAGGAATTTCAGCAATTGTTCTATTATTGCATATCCCCTTTCCCCTTCAGATGAATTATTCATACTTTGTTGTCATAGCAATCCTTTCTCTCTCTGAAATGTTTAATAACTAATGTTGACTCCAAACTAGACAATGAATCAAGTTGTAACAAAAGCTTTATTAACTAATGTGCTTTGAGGCAGGTGCATTGTTTGTCTCCCACCTACACTTACCTTAAGCAGCTGACAGTCCACTCCAGTGGTATTAATGATGACAGCAATGACAGCAAAGACATCTGTAAGAAACGTTCTTTACATAAACTAATTTCTTAGGTAGTGTCTATCTCCTTTGCAGAGAACCTCTGCTTCTTTGTTAGTCTCACTGCCTTTTAAAGCAACAGTGAGCAACCCCTGCTCTCTGCAGAGGACTCCCCTTTGTGACAGATGTGGAATTGGGGCTCAGAGGGACAATTAAGACCACAAAAATGGTCAGCTTTTAATAGGGGAAAGGGTGGCAGAGACATTTCTCACTGTTTTAAGCCTATGATTAAATTAAACAYCTGTGTGGTTTTATTATCTAGCTGTGTCCCACACAGAAGACCAAGTAGAAGTTGATCTAACTTGTCTATCTGTTCACATTACTGTGATGAGTAACATGACTGATACTTAAATCTGAGCACTGTATTAGAGCACATCATAACCTTTCCACCTACCATACAGCTGAGGAGGCAAAATCTGAGGGCAAAAAAGTATTCAGTGACTACACAGATTTGAACTTTTCCAGCTATTTTTACAACAGTGCCTTTGGGGAATATAGTCATAGAGGGTAAACATCTCTTATTTTTATTTTCCCTAGTGGAAAGATGCCAGCTTCTTTGGCAATGGTGCCATATTATGCAACTGAAGACAAAAAGCTATGCTAATAAAGATATTTTCCCTTCCTTTGAGGAAGCTGGGTAACCACCAGGGGCAGGGTACCACTCTTCCGGAAGCAGCAGCAGCTCCCAGCTTTCGAGCCCAGCCAGTCCCAGACTCGCTCTGACCCAACAAATCTATTTCATGTCCCTGCATACTTTTTTGAAGTCAGAGATAGGATACTTCAAAACCTATTTTGAGCTCTCTATCTGGGACCTACAACCACATCACCCAGTCTATATTCCCCTGATTTGATAGGTTATGGGAGCACTGTTCTTCTCTATGTCATTTCAAAAACTGAGAAAGTAGGACTGTCCACAAGAAGAGAAGGACAACCCTTATGTTTTAACTCAGTTCAGTGCAAGCAGCTACATAATTCCTATCCATGCTCACCTTGCAGTTTCATATATATCCAGCACTCTTTTCCCCTTGGCAAAAACAATGCACACTGTTGATCTTAAGCAGCTGACATATTGTACTGCAGCCAGAGCTGTGTGTAAGTGGTGGACAAATGATAGGTTCAGTCATATGGTTGTATGGCGGGGGGAAGAGGGTGTCTAAATGAATACAGAAGGGCCCAACTCACAGTGTCAAAATCAGCCAAAATTTACCCAACAGTCAATGGAATCCTTGTTCTAAAACTGCAGTGTTTGGCCTGTAAGTGGTAAATCAACTGATATAACAACCTATAAAACAGTCCTTCCAGATGAGAGGCTGGACAGCTATGTAAATCATTATAGTTTCGGATGCTGATTCTAACTCAAAAATAACAGTCTTTTCTTGGAAGAGAGTTTATGGGAAAAACAAAGACTTACATTTTAAGACAGAAAATTCCTTGAAGCCTGAGTGAGGCATTTGGCATGAATGCCTTATTTTTGCCCAGCCTGCTGGGATAACAAAAATTATCATCCTAGGCCAAGTCCACATGACAAAGATTTGCTTCCAGGGAGAAGTGTGAAAACCAGTTGTGTTCCCTAGCAGTTCAGCAATGTTGGCAAAACTCCTACCAGACAAAAGATGTCATTCCGGGAAGTGGTGCCAGGAGCCCACAACTTCCTTTTGCTAATTTAAGSTTCATCTCTACCTGTGGTGTGTAAAGGGGAAAAAGGGAAACTTTGCCGATATAGCTATCAGAAGAACTTCTGTGAAGACCAGTTGCTATTGAGGGATGGGTATGGGGGCACAGCATCTTTTCAAATTCATCCCAACTTTGGAAACATTTTTTTTTGCTGTCATTATCTTATTTTACTCTTTCTGTCCATAGTTTTGGAAGTGTCTACACCCAAAATACTCCTTTCAGTCAGGGAAGGTCATGCAAGCTCATCTTAGCAGGCTTTGCCCCTGCAGAAACTCTCATTTGCTCTTCTAACCACATGGGGAGTGGTATATCCTGCATCATTTATTCATCCACAGTTTCATGCATGTATTTGATCTAACAAGTGCTTCATCTATTCAATGCCATATTGAAAAGGTCCATAGGGTCCTTTCCAGGCTTCTGAGACAGAAGTGTTAAATATAATGCAGAATATGCATGACTGTAAATAATGGATTGCAAATATTTTGTGACACTAGTGTTCATTATGGAGGGACTACGCCAAAAACATTTTAATTTTTTTTCATATATCATCATTTTCTATTTTGTATCTGTTTTACTCCATAAACGTGTAATAAATGGTATCTGGGTTAGACTAAATTCAACTTTTTTAGCACATTAAAATCAAAACAAGTGATGTAAAAGAAGAACAGAAATTTAATAAAAATATCTCAAAGACTTAGTAGACATTTCAGAATTTTGAAGCAGTCATTTTCCATGCAAAATAGAATGAATAAAACAGTACACAATATGGGGCTGTGCATCAGTTTGAATTTAAATCATGTTACTGTTTTTTCAAATCATATAAAAATACAGGCCTTGTCCAGCAAACTGTGGCAGCTTGTGAGTTCAGTTCACAAGTTGAATTCAGCTATTCTCATTGCATCAACAGTGATTAGAAAAAAGCATATGCTTAAGTTTTGGTGGCCAAGACTTACCTGAAGAACCAATCTCCTAGAGTTCTAGCACAGTCCCCCAAGTTGTTTTTTGATTGTTGGTCTTCTACCAGGCCTGCTGTTGCTCTTTTTTTATCTGTTAGACTTTCTTTTTTTTTCAGATCACTTACTGAATAAACTGCTAGAATGGTCTTAACACTCAGTTTCAGCTCCTGTGTCCCAGCACACCAACCTTGCAACACCTAGGTACCACAGCCAGTGAACACAGACAAAGACTGGTTCTGAAATTTTTGTGATCCGGTAAATTAAAAGGAAACTTATCTTTCTTGGAAGTCAGGTGTCCTATTGCTTCTGTGGACCAGGCAGTATCTTGCAGGATCATTACTGTAAGAAAAGGACTTCAAGTAATCTCACTTGCAGTGCATCATATGCAATCCATCAATACCTTGGTCCTTGATAATTCTCCCAGACAGCTCCAAAGCCATAGGATTGAGCTGAGAGCTGAAATCTGGAAACAAAAGAGTCAATAGTCTTATCTCATTCTTGTGCTGCCTGTATAGGTACAAGTATGGGTTCAAAGTAGGGAATAGACTTCTGTGGAAATATTCTTGCCTCTCAACACACACTTCAGAACTCTTTTATCCTATTTTTGTTTCCAGAAAGCAACAAAAATGGTCCTAAAAACAACTTTGGAGTTCATATTCTCCTAAGTAAGTTGTAGCAACATGGCACATTTCTGTGAGAAATGTGTATTCTATGAGTTAGCCATATAGAGCTTTATATATCCATCCATTTATCCTATCTCTCATCAATATTGATTCGGACTGCAAAAGCCAAATGGGCCCAAGGGCTGCGACCCCTTTATCTTCGCTCTGCTGTATCTCTAGGGCATAGCTTTGCATTTGTGATAGAGAGTTCCTCCTTTCTACCCCCAGGTATATGGAGGTATCTCAAGAAGCAGCACCCAGAGCTGCAATTTTTGAGGCCCAGTCACCCTCAAAGCCACAGCAATGACACTCCAAGACTTAAATGCAGGAAACTATGTCATCCTTTCAAGGTGCATTCACTGTGTCTCTCTGTTATTGCCTCAGACACATAGCTTTGAGTTAAAAGCCATTAAACATTTCCTAACATTTCCTAAGCAGCAGCTTAGCTCAGGACCTTAAGAATTCCTTCAGGGAATGGACCACCTGGAAAAGTAATATGAATAAAAACACTGCATATTTTAATTCTTTATTGGCACAAGGAAACACCTTGTAAGCAAATGGACACATGAACTTGTGACATCTCTCTGCCTCCCATCAACTAGCAGACTCCACATCAGGAGTGTCTGTTCTTCAGACAACTTTATGTCATCAGAATAGAGCAGTTAAGAGACCA
Organism: Apteryx rowi; assembly: GCF_003343035.1. NCBI lineage: Eukaryota > Metazoa > Chordata > Aves > Apterygiformes > Apterygidae > Apteryx > Apteryx rowi. The sequence goes on along the minus strand of NW_020449420.1, from coordinate 1,124,373 downwards.
GATTTATGCTTTCCTGACCTGGAAGAGAGAACTCCATCTATAGCAGCCCCTTCTCTGTGGAACACCTTGCTGAAGGAGATTACAGTCCTTTTGGAAACTAATGTGTCTGGTTCAAAAGGGAAATCTTGTGCACTTTTCTCAAAACTGACTCGTTACCCTAAAAAACCCACATACTGCTATCTTTAGGAGGGAGAGAGACAAAACAGGAACACTTTGATTTTGTTGCCATTCCACGCCTATATTTGATACACCTCAAAAATGCCATCTCTGGAAAAGCAGGGACAGTTTGCCAACGCTGTGTGGCCACTTATTAGCATTAGCAACTATAACTCACTCACCTGTATGAAGGTTATGTCACCACTGGTGATATTGCTACAGGGCTGTGTGCGCAGCCCTCAGCTGCCCTGCACTTTTGCAAGCGCTTATGAGCATGCTTCAGCTCCAGGATAGATCACTGGTCCTGGCTGGACACAGCGGAGGACAGCAGGATCACTGCGCTGCCACTGACCAGAGATCAGCTGGGTTCTCAAACTGGGATCACCACTCACCCCTCCTATACACCTGTCCCTCCAACTGAGTTTGGACCTAGACTTTCTTCCTATTTCCAGGAAAGGAAAAGCCTGCAAGCAGAAATGTATTCATAAATGTAAGCTTTAGTCCTCAAGCTCCCTCCTGAACTGGCTGCTCTTATGGCTTCTGCCTGCAGGATCTCTCCTGTCCCTTCTTCTCTCTCTCTCTCTTGCCTCAAAGAAAAGCTCGTTCTTTTATACTCCTGAGTTAATGAGCTGGCCTTCCTGACCTGACTGTCAGGATGAATCAGCAGACTAGTTCTGCACCTCCGTGCCATACTGACATTCTCTCTCAAGGGGATTTAGAAAAATTTAATAATATTTTTGCTGTATTAGTCCAGTGGTGATTCTAACATACCTTAGAAGCATGAGTTGATCATTAATATTATTTTACTTAAGGTGGACCTCATGGTCCAGCTTCATCCTACATACAAAATGGAGATTGTTCTTTGTAATCATCTGGATCAACAGCTACTAGTTGGTGGGTGACTATTTCTGTCCTTTTGCATAACTCTGTACATGTTTAAAGTGGATTCCAGAGTGGAAGCATATGTTTAAATCATATTACTAATTTAAATTTAATATACTTTTATTAGTAAACATATATAAAATTTAAATTTAAATACTGACAACTCACATCAATGCCTATACTTACTATAATCATGAAATTATTTGTAATAAATAAACATTAATATCCCTATAGTACATGTGAACTGCTGAAAGTAAATTACTAAATCAGCTAACTCATGAGTTACAGTTTTAGGTCCAAATCTGGCAATATACAGAACTAGTTAAAAAGCTATAGCCTCTTCTGCAAGTGTAGGGACTATATTTTCTGCATTTCCGTTTGTTTAGTTACTTAAATTCAGTGACTAATTCATTCATAGATGAGAAATTTTTGGCTGCTAAAAAAACTGTGTGGCTTACTATCCCCTTTCAATCCATAAATATAAATGAGGTGTAACAGGCTGAGATCTGCTAGTTCTAAAATCATGACAGACATGATGATCAGAAACTATTAGTACAATTTGTTAACCACAGACAATACTTACTTTGTTTAATGAATCAATTCGTTTTAAAATCCATTTAAATAAATGAATGTTTTCCCTAAGTAACCAGCTATTTAAGGTGTTTTAATTTAACTAAAATAGATAACTTTACAACATTGGCTTTGTGCTTTTTAATTGAGTTGAAAATTCCATCCAACTGCAGCTTGACACGAAACACAAATAAGCGCATAATCATAATAAGGTAAATAGTAAATGTAGCATTCATCATTCTTGTAAATTACTTTAAAATTATAATCTGACTAAAAGTATATCAGGCTAAATACATACATATGTATATATACACCTGGTGGCTAAATATATGCATTATATATATATATGCATATAAAATATATATTCAGCCAATTAAAAAAAAAAGGAAGAGAAAGTACTACCACATATAGCATAAAGGTTGCATTCAGGTGAAAATCAGCATGTTCCTGTGGTTACCAACCACGGAGGCCCAGCATTCCTTTAGGAAGGTAACTAATAAGTAAAAATGCAAAACAAGATTAAAATTGATTATTTAAAACTAACTTTCCTGTTTGTTGATTTAAATGATGATTAAAATTGGTAATGGTAATCAATCCACCCTTGTAAACTCCTACTTTTTATTAGAATCACAGCTGTAATTGTTTTTTTGTGGCAGAATATATCACAAATTAAAAGAAAATCACTTTTGTGATCATTTATATCCAGACGGCAAGTTCTTAAGCACAAAGAACCCTATACTGTGCTGGGGAAATTCTGCAAACTGGAAGTTAGTGTGCAAGCATCTCTCAGAACTGGCACCAGTCCAGCATGACATCATTCTGCTGTTGACTTCTAGCTTAATCTGAAGCCACCTTTAAGATCATTTACATGTATGTAATTCTTTAATTACCACTGCATACACTTTGTAACATTAGCATAATATCCAGCAATATAATTCACATTTCTTTCATCAGTATGGGTTATTACAAATACCACAGCACATGGAAAACTGCCAATTTCAACTGCGCCACTGTTTTTTCAATTGAGCCACTGTTTTTTTCTGCCCATAATTCAATTTTTCTTAGCATGCATTCACAAAACAGGGAATTTTAAAGGGACAAATGATAGTAAGCTGCATAAATCTTTTTGAAAGGCAACATTCTTCATCTCAGCCATTCCCCGGTCACCTCTGTAGTGTGTGGGAATCTCACCATCCCTTCTCCTCTTTCCCCTTGCTCTTGTGAAGAAAAAGACAGTCCAAGTCTTGTCATTTAAGGGCTGAAATGACAGCTCTGAAGACTGTAGCTTCCTATAAATCCATCTAATAAGAATAACAGAGTTACCAGACATTCAAACTTACCTTCACAGCCTTTCCAAGAGACAAATTATATGGGATGAGAGGCCTATTCTGATTTCAGCTTCCTTCTTCAGGACACTCAACAGCAGCATTGAATACAATGCTTTAGAAGGCAGGGATTGTTCATACAAAAGGTGCATAATTGCTACATATAAAGAGGCAAATTCAGCATACTCCACCAGGTCAAAATAAAACCCATTAGCAAGGCAATCACTACAGTCCTGCTGTGCAAGGAGCGGAGGATGTGTTAGACAGTGAAGGTACACATGGAATACATAGAGCGCCACATGCTGCCTGAACGTTTTCCATGTCACTTCCCTCGCAGAGCATGGCTAGCTGCAGGCAGGACAGCTTTGCTACGTGGAACCTGTTACTTGCCTGGCCAAAGCAGGGCCTCATTCAGGTCCTCAGCCGAGGGGTCCAGCCACTGCACTGAAACAGACGCCACAGAACAGGCTTGTATCTGTTATCTGCTCCATGGGCACAATTCATTTCTGTTGTAGCTAAACAGCCTTGGAGAGAGACACTTGCATTTTCACTTTTCTTAAGAAGAAAAGAGTGAAAGACCATGCCCTAATTTTGGAGAAAATATTTGAGAAAAAAGTATCAAAGTGTCCTATTCTTTTTCCCATTGCTCCCAGAAAGTGACCAGGAGGTTCTGGCACTGATGACCAGTTAAAAAGCAGCCAGTAGACCTCACTGAGGAAAATCAGAGCATCAGTCATGCGTTTCCTCTCCCTCAAGGTCTTCTGTAGCCAACCTGTATTTAAATGCTCCTTTAATTGCATCCGTTTGTGTTCTAGATAGAGGCACATCTCCACTGGAGAAGAGGAGACAGAAGAAAAAGACATCCTGGGTATTAACTTCTTTAAACATTTGGGACAAATTATCAACATTTAAATAATCCTGCCCTCCAGGCCCTACAGAACTGCACTGCAAACCCATGCAAACCAGAGACTGCTCCATACTCTGCATCTGAATTCAAGGTAAGACTAGTGCATGATCTCTTCTTCTATTCCCAGGAGGTATTTGATTCTTTGATTTAAGGAGAGAGACAATCATGTCTATATAAACTTATAAATAATTTAAAAAGAAGCCCTAAGGTCACGCGACAAGGTCCCTTTACAATACTATTCAGATGGGCACAATAAAAGCATTAATGGCTTTTGCTGTGACCTATCTGTCTTAGTAGGAAAGAAGAAGAAACGCTACTGAATAAAAAYGATTTTGATGTGATGTGGTCCTGTATGTGTCATACAGTACCTATGAAAAAGTTTGTGATAGGTGCTCTTTTATGCAAACTAGTTCACATGTAGACAATTCTTCCTTCATCCTCCCTCTCCTCTATCTTCCTATCCTTGGTCTCATATTTAACAGAAAGCTGAATGAAAACTGTAATACTCTTCCCATAGGAAATGCCAATATTTCAATATCTGACTTGTGCATAATTACCCGATAGGGAAGAGGGAGGAACTAAAGACAGCCAAACTCTTCTCAGTGGTGCCTAGAAACAGAATGAGAGGCAATGGGCACAAACTGAAATGCATGAAATTCCACTTAAACATAAGAAAAAACTTCTTACTGTGAGGGTGGGCAGACACTAAAACAGGTTGCCCAGAAAGGTTGTGGAGTCCGCATGCTCAAAGACATTCAAAACCCAGCTGGACACAGCCCTGAGCAACCTGCTCTAGTGACCCTGCTTCACACCTGAAACCTCCAGGGGTCCCTTCCAATCTCCGCTATTCCATGATTTCAAAGTTTCAGGAAATTTCTAAGGTAACACAAAATATCCCACTGCAAGGTTTACAATCAAAGAAATCATGTCAGTGTTCTTGTACAGAAACGTTGTTTGTTGAATCTGACATGTTTCTTTTCAAATCTCTTCAGCATTAAATTACATCTGCCTCCTTTCCCCATCATTAACCCTGGGGTAAATTATTACCTGTTATTACCTTTCTTGGCTAATCTGTCATTTGCTTTGATATCACATGTCCTGTCAACATACCGCACAACTGAACTGTGCAAGAACATAAGTGAGACAGTACCCAAAATGCAACTTCAAGAGCTTGGCAAAGTCCACAGCAACTCAAAGCCAAATATTCTGGTTTGGTTCGAGAAACCAAAATATTTCAGTTTTGTCAAAAAACAGTGACCAAACCAAAATATTTAATTCTAATATTCCTGATTTTTGGGGGGGGGGGGACTTTGGAAAGCATAATTCTTTTTCATTTAGTTTTCAGAAATTACATTTTCCACAGAAGAAATCACAAAGATACAAAATTACCAATAAGCTCTGAGTTAACACAGTGTAACTCTTTGCACTGTGTTTCATAATCATTTTTGCAATCCTATTGCATATTCTGCACTAGAAAAAGGGCCCACCTCAAATTTGGTAAACCCTACAGAGTGCTATGGAGAAAGATGGGGGGGAAGGGGAGGCAGGGATCAATAATTCCAAATCCCTGCCACTCCAAAGTGATTGTTCGCCATTATATGTGGTATAAGCTAAGAGCTAATAAAGAGCTACATGCAATAGAGCTACATGCATTTAGCAACTTGGATGAAAAATAATTTTTAATGTATGACATAACATCTTAGGATCAAAGAAGAATACACTTCTCAGTGAAAAATGACAACTCAAGTGGCTCCACAGCAAGGTCAGTTGTCACAGTCCCACTCCACCCTCTGCCACTTCACATGTTCCCATTTCCCTCATGCTGCAGTAGCACGGGGAGCTGCGCCCACCAAACCCAGCCCAGGMAACAAGAGGAGGATGATTTCTCAAGCTGATCAGATCCCTGAACCATGACTGCCCAGTCACAAGGAAGGCGGCAGGACTACCTGGCCAGGAGAGTGAGCATCATCAACAACCTCCAAGAGATCAGCCTTGGTTGCCACTGAAGGGTTCTCTGGATCACAAAATTGTGTGTGTGTGTGTGTGTGTGTGTGTGTGTGTGTGTAAGGAAGACCTTTATCTTTTTAAAGCAAAGAGTTATTAATTAATTGGGCAAGTACTGCCACTTGGTCTAACATAGAGAACTGGCTCCTTTCAGGAAATGAAATAATGTTTACTTCAGTCAAGACAGAAATTGCAGAGGGGAAGATTTAATCTGTATATACCTCCTGGAGGACTTCAGAAAGAAGATGGACTATAAAAGTGAGCATGCTCCAAGGGATCCTCTCTAAAGCATGCAGCCTGAGGTGCTAAATGCATGCAAGGACAGGCTCCTTTATGAGGCATACATTGGGAAAAGCTACAGCAAGCTACCTGGACATTGGACAAGACCCTTCCAACTGAACGTTGGGGGAGACAAATTAAGCACAGCTCTTCCTTGCTCCTCCCACCCTGTCATCTTTAACTGTGCTTCTTACCTTGTATTTGCACATTCACTGCATTTGATTTTTACCCTGCCTGAGTTACCAGTGATCTCAGGTCTCTTGCATAGCAAGGTAGTCCTCACCTAAAGGTACGGCCAAGCCATAACCTGTGGTACCAAACACCTTCATAGGCATCCCTGTTCCCAGCACGTTCTCCAGAGTAACCAAAGAGCAGCAGAGAAGCTGTTGTTGTAGGCCAGACCACAGTGTCCATCTGTGGGCACTTCTTATATTCTTGACATATAGTCCCTGTTTTCAATGGCAAATTCCCTTTTCCTCCATGTTCATACAGTATATACAACTTTTCTAAAACGGGAAGAAAATCTCCAAGTATCTTAGAGAGACAAAAAAATACTCAGCAACTGATCTGTTGTGACATTTATGTACACACGTAAGGATCAGTCATCATATATTAAACGTAATACACATTGTAGATATATTTTATTCCTCTGTTGTTCTTGAGGAACAAAAGTGCTTCTGAGGACAGGTGTGAGAAATGAAAAGTGCTTGGATTGTGTAGGAAAAGATGGTTCTGAATAATGTTAAATTTTTAATAACTTGCGAGTTGTGTCATCAGCAGAGCAGCAATAGATGTGAGAAAGTAGAAGTTAGAACTACATGGAAATCTCTCCACACATATCGCTGCTGTTAACTTTCATTTTTCCCCCTACCAATCTTTTTGAAGGATGCTGCTGACTCCAAGTCTTCTGCTACTATGAGTCATGTTGTGCTGATCACCTGCCTGAGCCCAGGAGATCTCTAGGGAAGAGGCATATGCAAGCTGGGAATAAGATCTGTTTGAAGGGAAAGGCCAGACTCTTTTAATTATTTTTTTCTTCAGCAAAGCAAGCAGAAATAGTGGTGATTTCCCTTTAGTAGAGCTAGCTAATTTAAAACACACCTGCCTTTCTTCATTGCTTAAGAAACAAAAAAAGATATGATATTAGGCTGTATCTTAGTAGAAAATAAAACAAAAACTAGGCATCAATTGTTCTTATATAACCGTTACAATTATCCTCTCTTATCCTGATTACTTTAAAGGGAAAAAATAATACATGCAACCACCTATTATACACTACTGACAGAGAAAATCTGCACAATGTGGGATGCAATATTCAGCTCACACAGCTGGAGTTTACTTGACCAGTTGTGTGCTGAAGATCAGGGTAAGCTGGCAATTGTTTAAACACATCTTCTTGCTCAGCTGGTCAATTATTCACAGGTACAGCAGAGCAGGAAAACAGCTTCTGCTAGTGTGAAATGTGTATTTACATCTATCAGTGACTTGCTGTGTAATCTTTGGCCGTTGCTCCCCTTCTCTGCGTCTCTAGTTTTCCTCCCACTCTTCATTCCTTGTTAACCCAGGTTCACACGAGCTGCGTGACCACCTCTTGCTATGCAACRTGCAGCATGACAGACCCTTGAACTTGGTCAGAGCCTCAAGTGCAACTGTTAACAATTAAGTAATAGCAGCTTCTTTTTCCCTTTTGCAAGCAGCAGCACCATCCTTCCCTGGGAGGAAAGGGGCTCAGCTGGAGCTTGAGGAGTATTTAATTCTGCCACAACTTCCCTGCACATCCTAGAGTACCTCTCCAAAGGTCCAATTCAAGTTAAAAGAAGAGCATCTCAGTATCTCTAGGTGCTCAGCAACTCTTAAAAAACAGAGCAAGAACCATAATCTCTCTTTCAGCTCGGGGTCCAGCCCTAGCTCTTATTCAAAAGCTAGACACCATAGTACTGCCTTGCCTTACTGGGCTTCTGTAAGTTCACTCGTGGTCACAGTGTTCAGCTTCTGCAGTGATGACAAATAAAGGTTTTTAGCAAACGGAAACAAAGTTTTCAAAATACCAATTTAAATATTTTTGAAGGCCTGTTTTGACACACTAAGTTCCTACATATTCACAATAATAAATTTTTGCATTCTCTCACCTCTGCAGGAGGTGCTGTCATATAGATAGGAGTGAAATCTCACATGCCTTATATTTGTTTGAAGGGTTTGCAAAGCTCTTTATCTGTTTTATTTATTATTTAGAGAATACTGTAAGTATGGAAGGTGCCTTATGAAACACAGCAAAAGACAAGATCTTTGGCACCAAAAGTCCTGTGATCTACTTCAAATACAAAACATGGAACATCAGTTTAGATGCAAGAGTGTGTAAAGGTGTCAGTTACACAGGGAAAACAATGTACAGGTTTTCATTAAAAAACAAAAAAGACTCAAACTATCAAAAGACCTCCACTGATCTTTTTTCCTTTGAAAAACACAATGATACATACTCACAATTCTGTTTTTAAATTAAAGCAGTAACAAAAGCTGGCAACAGAGTACACGTGTGCACCTTTATTCTAACATGCCAGCAGCTGAGTCTATTAAACAGAAGAAAAATCTATACTAAGGCAACAGACTTCATACTTAAGCATCGCATAATCATAGAAACAAATGACAGCACTTTCTTATCCTGCATATATATTACATGAAAGATTTCTAGAGGAAATGAAGGTCCTGGAGGTTTAATTGCCCTTGTTCTGTGTGAAAGAATGATCTCATGATGATAGGATGTGGAAACTGCAATTCTAAATCCAACCCTCAGCAAATCTCTCTCTTTGTTTTTACTCTCTCTGTTTTGCTCTCCTTAATAAATAAGATCCTTAATAGCTTCTTGTGCAAGGCGTTTTTATTTTGGGGGTAGACACTTGCTGGTTCTGTCCTTTAGACTTTTTTTTCCCCACATCCCACCACAGTTATGGTGAATATTAATYGGGTATGTGTATTGCATATTTCACCTGAAAAGTAGATATACTTGAAAAAAATCTTTTCATCAAAATTGTATTCTGGGTTTCTGGCATGCGCTCATAACAACCAATGGGTGCACTGTAGCATCCTGCAGAACCAAGAGGAAAAGGGAAGAGTTTGAACAGAAAGACAATTGTAATGCACTACTCAAAGCAGAAGAAATGCAATTTTTAGTAGTCTGATATTGAATTAAAAACAATACTAAGTTAAAAGTTTAGACAGTTAAAATCCCCTCCAATGATGAAAAGCATATATGACAAGAATACCAATAAATGACTCTTGCCAACATATTTTTATTTGTTGTAAGTGAAAATACAGACATTTTCTAGAGTACCAATTGCTCTCTCCTCCCCAATATCTTTGAGATCCTTATTTGTTTGCATCTGGATAAAAAGGGCATACCTTGTGAAAAGGCTGCATTGTGCCCATTCTTGTGGAGCAGATATACCTGAATTTCATAAAAAGCTGCAGGCTGTTAGGAATTAAGTTTTTGTCAGTGCCAAAGGTCAAAAGCACCTCAGTACTTCATTCCAGGTAATGGTGAGCAGTGTTACAGAACAAGATGTAAAAAAATAAACCTTTCACTGGATCAGAAACAACCTTTTTCTCTTTACTGTTCACTACTGGTGCATCTTCAGTGCTTTTGCACTAGAAATATTATTCACTGATTTGCAGACACCAGGGAGCAACTTCTGCTCATTACCATAGCAGAGAGGTAATGTAATTCCTTTGAATTTAAACATGCAATTATAGCTTTATATTGATATAATATTCCCCCTGCCCAGGAATAAAAACCTGTCTGCAGGATGTTATCTTTTTTTTACATTTTTTTTATTCAGGAACTTATATATTGAAAAAAATCTCAGCCATAACAGAACTAAAAACTTTAGAAAGAGTCAGTTCTATCTTACATCCAGCAATTATTTTTGCTGGTTGCCAGTGCACAAATACATTAATGTACAACGACTTAATTCTGTTCTCACAGAACACAGAGCAGCTTGTGTGTAAATGAGCCTATCCACATGTGCTAAAGGCTGTCTCCTCACATTTGTTGCCGCTAATGCTAAATAGTGGCTTGTTAGGCTGAAGCGGGTATGGGATACACTCTAAAAAGAGAAAGAGGAATCAGAGGGAAGCATAAATATTTGCCATAACTTCACCAACTTAAAAAAAAAAAATTTGTAAAAGAAAGAAAGAAAAAAAAGCATATCATTACTAATTACTGAAATTAAAACCACAGTACAATACTACTAAATACATAGATTCTAGTGAAAATTAAAGGAACTTGAAAGGAGAGATTTTTGTAAAGTGTCCTTCTTCAGTTAAACAATTTTCATAAAATGTAAATATATAGTTAACGGACTTGAGCAATCCTTTACTCTCTAAGCAAAACAAAATCTTGTATGTATGTACTGCAACACATTGTAAGTAAGTATTTCTGCACCACAGCACGAGTCAATTACACTACTTTAATTCAACCTGAAGATTATGACACAAACCAAAATAAAATGTCATTATGTGATATGCACGGACTTCCAACTTTTTGTGACAATAATTAGGCTGAACACCACTTTGGAAACATGTAAGGGAAGGGAATCTGAGATGCTGTTTCGTGTTAGTTACTGCAGTCACCTGTGAAAATATAAGTACAATGTTCGCTTCAGTGTTTGTTCACCTTTGTTAAAAAGGTGTCCTGTGTCAGAAAAGCAGTAAGATGCAAGGTACCTGCATTGTGCCTACGTAATATTTTGAACAAGATCCTATAAAACGCCAATATTCTTGGTGTAGATCCAGTAAGACATTGATGTGTATCCTTGGCTGTCTGGCATGGAAACAGTCTTACTGCAGCTCTTTGAACTCTTCACGTTTGCAATTACATATGCGCTTTGCTGGATTAGGGCCATTTACGCAGGAAGCCAAACTACCTGTTCACCTTGAAACAGCTGCCTGATCAAGGGAATACTAAAGGTACCATTCCTGTATAGCAAAATTTAGAGGAAAAAGATCTGATGCCCAGATACTACATTACTGTGCAAGGCACACCTCAGAAGCTGGGGCCAGTCCTAGAAGAGAATACAGGGTATCCCTTGTTTGATCTTGTACTGCTTTAAAAAAGTAATTGTTTATTCCTGATGAGTTTTCTACTTCCCTCCTAAACTGTAATCATCCATGTCTCACCCTCTAATCCTTAATTTTCCTAATAGCCTCTTGTGAGAAACTTTGCCTTCTTTTTCATCTTTTTCATCTTTTTCATCTGCACAATTAAGATTAAATTATCAGATTTAATCACATATTACTCACATTAGGCAGATCTGGATATCATTTACATGGGTTCCAATCAAATCTAAAAAACCTTACCAAAATCAACGGGGTTAGGATTTTTGTAAGTGATAATGAATCAGGCCACAGGCAGTGCTGGCTCAGCGTGGAACAACAGTAGATGCTGGTTGATACCAACTTTCCTAATGCCTTGAGCTTCTGACCTTGTTCATCCCACTACATTTTGATGGACTGGCCATTTCAAGGTTTCTGCTGCAACTAAGGATATTATAAAATAGCAGGAGGTTATGGGAAGCTGACGAATTCTGAGGATTCCAGATTTTTCAGAAAAATATTCTTGCGAATTTGAGAGACAGCCTGACCTTCAGGGAAAAAGTTAGTAACCAGGTTCAAATATGAGCTGTGAAACTCATTCCCTCTGTGACCTCCTTGAGCTTCATCACTACAATTACAGCAAGAGAAGTTTTATAAAATTCTGCTGCCTTCATCCTCATAGCAAAGGGTTTTAAAAGGACAGAAATCATGCCAGGAGAATTCCACTCTCAAGTCTGTAAGTGTAATGAGACAATCAAACAGGAACAAAGTATGGAATCTTAGTTCTAAGATCTAAGGATTGACTTTTTTCCCTTTATTTTCTTCTTGAACACAGAACAATGCTGAAAAATAATAAGTTTTTCAAACATCTTCCAAGGGTTGAGTGCGTTAACTTTTTTTTTTTTTTAACTAAAGAGTGAACTGCATTCTCTATATCAAGCTTTTGCACCTTAAGAACAGCATATAGATTTTAAAAAGGAGCCAAAAATACACAATCATCTTATAAATGCCAAGCCTAAAATTATATCTGCTGAAGTTTTCATTTCTCCTTTAAAAATAACATAAGTGCTGACACCTAGTAATGGTACTTTAGACATAATGAGCATCACCCAGTGCAAACACCTTTTCGTCTTTTATTCTYGTAGTAAGGTCTACCACTGTGTTAATATAAGATTAAGGACAAAGCAATCCCTTAGACTCAGTAACGTTTTGTACATATTATCCTCTTCCCACTGTTCATAGAATCTCTGCAGGGGTAAAGAGAGCACAGCACAGAAAAAGAGTATGCCTGGGCAAGTCTGAATTTTTATTACATTTTACTGTTCCTGTGTACATTTTAGGGCAATTACTGTGCTTATGGAAACGCAGTGCAGAAGCACCATATATCTGGTGAGGACGTCCTCACCAGTCTTGAGCAATTCTGTACACAGAGTGCATGTTCCCTATCCTTGAGGTACCACATGTAAGCTAAGGTCTATATTTTGCTCAGCTTCTAATTAGCTTTGATGCATCACAGCAGACTGGTAAGTGCCACTAAAACAACACCTTAAATTACATTCTTAGCAGTACTGCTTCCTGAAACAGAACATCCCAGTGTGAGATCAGATTTTTATTCTAAATTGATACATACTCATCCCAGTACTTTAATCTGTGGTTAAAGGTTTAATCTATGTATTTTATCTTGGCTTTTATACAACAGCTTCCACCAGAGTTGCAGAGAACAGGAATTCCTGCCCGCTAAGAGCAAAGCTCTTACCTCTTAGGTAGACTGGCAATTGGACCAAAGGGTAGTTTAGCTCCTCAATTATGTCAGTGCAGCAATACCAAGAGGGGGACAGATTGGCTGCAATAAAATAAATATAAATTTTCAGTTTGTTACCTCAAAGTTTATAAAAATTGATTGTCCTCAAGTATTTTCTTTGAATTTTCCTGTGCGTGAAAATCTTGTTTTTCCTAGACCTAAAAGAAGGATTTTCTGTATATTGTTTCCAACACTGAAAAGTCATCAGCTACTGGAAACAACTCCCATTACAATTCTCATGAAATTTCCATCTCAATTTCCAAGCCAAATAATTTTGGAGAAGTTTAGATACATTAGCTTAGATATGCCAAAGAATATAAATAGGTAGTTTAAGCTTCTGATTGGAATCACTTACACTTCCTTAAAACACAAATTAAAAACTTGATAAAACTGTCACAGTTCATCTTCCTGAAGCAAGCGCTTTTACTTCTGCTCAGTAAACTGTCTTGCTCTTTAAGATATGCTATCAAAAAGTCAAGATCCTTTCCAGTTCTCATGGACATTAGATATTCCATGAAACACAGGAAGGGAGCAGAAATATAATTTGCCAGTATTTTCCCTCCTGTCCTTCAACAAGCTCTGTAGATTGACTGTTCATGTAGTTTGCCTGCACAGCTGCATCACCCAAATCATTCCTGTCAACATGGATTTCTCACCTGACTTTAACAGAAGCAAAGCTAGGTCTTAGTTTGAGGTGCAGGTACATGATATACATTTAGCATATAAATTTAATTTGGAGTAGGGATGTATACACAAAGATCCCCTCTGCCCAAGGTATCTCATATACAGCATACTAAAATGATTTTGACTGAGACATCAAAAATGAAAAAGGAAAATAGCATTGCCTGAGCTCTTCAATATTTACACCGAAACCAACTGGTCTATGATACGTGAAGAGAAATTATATGTATGTGCATGTGTCACATTGTCTTTGAAGTGTTTCTAGAAAACCCTTGTAAAGGAGATGTATTGCAAGTAGCAAGGAGGGAGTTTTTATTTCTACTAATGCTTTAAGTAGATAATCCATTTGGAAGAAAAGCACATTTAAACTTCTATCCTAATCATGCTCCTCCTCTCCTGCTGTGTAGGGCTCAGATTCCAGCTGCCCTCACCCCAAGCTGTGAAAATAGTCCAAACCTGGAGAAATCTCATATCTGTTCCTGCCTGGTCTGGATTCCTGGGAATCCTTATTCTCAAAGTTAGACTTTTCAGCATTGCTTCATACATATCCTTACAAAAAGCACACTGTTGTAATGTTTAAGGCAGTAAATTTGCTGCTGCTCTTAATAAATCCTTTCAGTCAATGTAAAGAGGGTATAAAAATGCTACCATGCTGCTTGAGCAGTGCTTAACATGGCAATGAATGACTCAGGTGTAAGACAGTTGCATGTTTCAACAGTCAATCGCGGTTCCATTAAATTAAGTTGCCTTTTGATTACAGTGAAGAGAGGATTTCATCTAGCAGTGCCTAGAGCACTTCAGGGTTTGGGGATTTCACTTAAGAACACTGCAGTATGCCTTACAAAGAAGTTTTCCCTCCAGCCCCTGGTGCAAATTCCCTATGTTTTAGAAGGCGCCAGAAGCCAGAGCAGCCAAAGCCTTTCATGCTTGCACATGGCTAGAAAACAGTTTGAGACACCCCAGTGTTCTTTTGCTATTTCTGCTCACTGTTGCTGTTCAATGACCAAAACAAAAACCCACTCAACCATCTGGCAAAACTTTTCTATTTCCTTCAGATTAGCACATTTTGTTTCTTTTTCCTGCCTGGATGTTTTTGAATGCCACAGGGCCTCACTGAACTTTCATCCTCCACAGGTCTCTGTTTCTAGACAGTCTGGAGGCATTTTCCCCTTTGCCTGTCCTCCAGGGGAACAGTGGATGCTCACACATCACTGTTGCTGCAGCCTTCATTTTCATTGCTTCTGCCCAACGAACCACCTTTCCCATCACAAGCTCTTTCTTTAACAAAGCATGTAACATTTATTTAACATCTTCCTTACAAAAAAGCTTATAAACAGGCTGGCTAGGAATTCTTCAGTTAAGATACCCCCTCCCCTAAAAAGGAAATCACAGCTCTGAAAATTACAGTCCTGAGGGGATTTAGGATAACTCAAACAGAACAAAATATTTTGCTTCAGTTTTATCAAAGGAAAATTGAAGTGAAATTTACGATCCTTCAAAAATTGAAACATTTCTGTCTGTCCAAGCAAAGCAAACTGGTTTGTCTGGCATCAAGGCATCAAGTCAGTGCTGACTTTTATGCCTATGGAGTTACAGCTCTTCCAAGGAGCTGCAGTTTGGTTTTCTATGGCACATATTCATTGCCTTCAGTCAGCCTTCCTATTTGGACGACTGCTCCTAAGATATACAGCATTCTCCCATCTACATTCTCCACAACAATTCTAAATTATTTAATCATTAAAATTATTTAACCCACCTTTTAGAGATAATCAACCCACTGCAACACTGAAAAACACCATTAGCATAGAAGGTCAGAAGGCAGTTTTAGAAACTAAGAGCAATGGAGAGGCCTGTTATTTAGACTGCCATACCAGCATAGTCACAACTTTTGATTATTATTTTCATATAAATAGTTAGGAAGGATATAGATACTTTTACAGAGGTAAACAGCCCTTAAATTAAAAGTTTTGCTGTAAATCTCCTGCCTGAAGGATGGGCTTTGAAAGCCTTCTTGGCCAATTAGTTGGTCTTGCAGCTCACAAAACAGAATCTAAATAAACAGGGATCAAAGAGCTATTTAATGGCATTGTTTGTTTGTTGTTTACTAAAAACGTTCTTTAACTGCTGAGTTACACAAATGTCTGTTTATCTTTTAATATTGACTGTCACTATTTTCCTACTATTCATGTGAAAGTGAATATAGATGAGTCCATGGAGAAATGAAGCATTTATTGTTCCATAAAAGCACCCCTTTGAGTATACGCCTCTCCATAAGCTTAACAATAAAATCTCAAGGCCTACATTTTTCAGGACAGCTTTAGCTCAGTGCAGTGCCCATGGTGCTGCACATGGACTTGTCAAACCTCCCCAGAGTCCCCAAGCGTTTGTTGGGCAAGATGTGTGCCAGCACAGGAGCAAAGGGCAGCTTCGGACAGCTGAACCCCCTCAAAAGCAATTCCACATGCCAAGACTCCCCCCATGCCCTCTGCCTCAACATGAACAAATGGAGCAATCTTATGGAGAATATCGATTCCTCCTGGACACGTTTGTCCTTTCCAATGTATCACCTGTAATCTCCAGTGAGAGGATTTCTAGAGGTTGTATAAGGAACAGAGAAAAAGAGAATCAAAACAGAAAACCCTAATTAGAGCCCACCTAAAGAGGATCTGTGACAGCTCTCAGCTTGTAGAAACACAGGGTATGACAAGGTCGCATTCTCCGGAGGCTTCAGCTCACACACCTGCGATGAGCTTGCCAAGACTGAGTGCATTAAATGAGAATTTCATGGTGGGACACTGCTTTCCACTATGCCATACAATGGCTCCTGGTGAGGTTTTTGTACTCAATTAGAAACACTTTGGACAATTTATTAAGTAAATTATTTGTACAGATATGATTTGTAAAGATACGATTATATATTGGTGAGCTTTCTGCTGCTCCAGAGATAACCATAACATGCTAATTGCAACATTTAGTTTAAGTGAATAACAGCAAGGAAAATAATGGCTTATTGAAGAATATTTATTCAATAATGTTATCCAGAGACCTACCTGACCCACTTTGAATGGAACTGCCACTAGCTGGGTAGTATACAACACTTTAGTAAGGTACTTCCTTACAGGGAACATTCCTTTTAGAGATAATTTTTTCCAGAAAGTCTGAGCAGCTGAGCAGAGTTTACATTGAAAGCAACTTCAGATATGAGGTCTGCAAAGTAATCACTAGTTAATGAGCATCAGACAAAAATATCAGTCTGATGCAGTAAGGACCAGCTCTCCACACAGCAACTTGCAGTCCTCAGCAAGGACTTTGTCTATCACAAACCATTATACAACAGAAGTATCATGTCACTTCTGTTCAAATATGTGTTGTCTTCTATGTCATGGGATAAACTTTTGCTTTTTTTCCAGATAAACTTTTGTTTCTCTTTTAAATAATCTGACACCGGCAACTAATGTTAGCCCAAGGGACTGTGTGTACTGAAAGAATCAGGCATACTCCCTACCATTTTGCATAGCACCTTCCATACAAAAGGACATACAAGAGGAAATCCCTGAGAATTAGTAATTGCCGGTTAGAACTAAACACACCTTCAAGTCTGAACATCTTCTGAAATTAACAGGAATTGGCAGCTGGGGCTTCAGAAATCCCCCAACTGCTTCTTTTCACACTTGGGAGCATAAAAACTGGAAGCTGGGGCAGAATACTTTCTCTTGACTTTTCAGGGGTAGGGTGAAAAACAAGGCAACTGAGCTTTCCCAGCCAAACACTCACTGGTTAGGGCAATCACCCACCTAGTGGGAAATCTGGATTTAACTCCCACCACTTATTGAAGTTATCTGAGCCTTCATCTTCCACCTTCTAAGAGGGTATCTTGTCTGATGAACTATGGGATATGTTCTTTTTTCAGCCTCCCTCTCATAGATATGAAATAGCTAGTCAATTTGAGAAAGAATGACCCTTTCTCTTAGTTTGATTTGTATGCTCATCGCACAGGTAAGAACAGTGAGTTTGGGGTGTTCAGGGTTTTTTTCAAGTCAAGGAAAAATGAGCCTGAACAAGAGAGAAAGAGAGAAATGTACACAGCCTCTCTCAAGAAGCACAGGCTCAAAGCTTGCAGAAAAAAGGGAAGAGTGAACCAAGGAGTCACCATTTGTGAGCAATTTCTCGGTGTAAAGCGGCAATGCCAATAACCCGATTCAAGCATTTTGCTGCCTTCCTTACAAGAATCCAAAATACAACACACACTGATTCAGTCAAAATCATGCACTTTGTCTAACACAGAGGGAATGTTTGCAACATTTTGTCCTCATGAGAAAAACTGAAAAGCTTTTTGATTTAATCATAACCAATTGTGTTTGGGTTTTTGTTTTGTTTTGGCAGGTGAACCAAGAAATCAATTCTTGTTCACTGTATTGTACAGTATAGTATGCTGCTGTACCATTCTAAATATCTTTAAGTTATGGCCCTTAGTTCCTAAGGTAGATTTCCAGAAACAGTAGGTTGTATTTTCCTTTCTAGGTCAATAAAAATCCCAAGGGAAAGTAGAATGTTTTATGTGACAGAAATTCCCAGACTGAAATCCCTAGACCTTTCCATTAATTTATCAACCAAGCAGAATTTATGAGGTATCTAAATTGGAAATGAGATGCGTATCTTAATGGTCTGTCCCCCCAGTAACTGAATGAATAAATAAATAAATCACACTACTGTTGTGGACAAAATGCAAAGCTACTTGCATCTTTCTATTCAAGCTTTAAACATTTGCAAATCATTATGTGAATACAATGAAAAGGAGGATGATAGGAAACGTGTCCTTTGCTCGTGATGCAGTGTGCAAGAAAAATTCCATTTGTTGATGAGATGGAAAGTAATAAAGATCATTGCATGGATAAAACACTTTCACTAGCAAAATACAGATTTCAGAACACCCCATACTGTTGTGGCTTAGTATGTAGATAATATTACTCAGCAGATGTGGAATGCTGCATATCTCATACATCAAAAACAGTGTGAATCATTATTGCCATGGGGCTGTCAGATCAAAATGACTTGGACTTAGCTGGTGTAGTAAGATTTTTATGAAAACAATTAATGATTGAATGTTGAAACTGAAACCCCAGGAGTACAAAGATGTGCATGATGATCTACCTAACCAAAAAGACAACTGCAAGAATCTTTGGAACAGAAGTTGAACTTCATCCCACACCTACATCCCTAAAACCCAGAAATATAAGGAAGCGACCTACAAGAGCTGCTGTTCCAAAAAACTTGCTACCTTTTTGTCTAATGCTGATTTTCCAGGCCCATAGTCTTTAATACAACAGCTGATCAAAAGTAAATACATTTCTGTAACTAGATTGCTTGGAACCTGCTCGAAACCGACCTCTGACCTCCGCTTATGAAAACTGGACATGCTTGATTGCTCCACACCGACACAGAGCATGTTCAATTAATGCTTACATTATAAGGATTGTGCAAACAACACAAATGAAAATTAAAACTTTTCACTATCCATCTGCATCTGAACATTCATAAATTGAAATAAGTGTAGAAGAGCTGCACTCAATCAATTTCAGCTCGAGTCCCTGACCTGATTGTTATGCATGTCAATATACATTCTCTTAAACAAATGTGGCTCAGTGAACATTAGTGGTAAGAAAATGGGAGACTATGGCCCACATATTGCTACCTAAGATGTTACCATGAAAAACAATAGAAAGTAAATTGATGGGGGAAAAAAAAGTCATCTAAAGACAAAGCAGTTGCATATGTCATCATAATGTTCTCTTAAGCTGGGTGATTCCAAAGCAGGTTCCTAAAAGTGTCGTTATTTTTCCTTGATGATCCACAGCGGAGCTTAACAATTAGACAAAAAGGCATAGCGTCTGAGGGAAACCAAATGCTACACTTACTGTGTATCACCAAGCATCCACTGTTGCAGGCAACAGGAAAGCATCTGCTAGAAAACTGCATTTTAAGAATGAAAGAAAGGCATTGAATCCAAGGCTTCCTACTTCTCAGCGGTCTCCATCTCACATCAGCCTGATGTGGTTTCTGCACAACACAGCAGGTTTTATGTTTTAACTTCTTCACTTTTATTCTTCTCAGTTCTCCAGTTTCCTGGCCCCTTTCTATCTTTTCCCTGCACTATCGGCCACAGTGACACCTACCAGAGCTGTAACCAGGTGGTTGTTGCCACACACATGGCTGAGTGGTTTCCATAGGAGAGAGCCTTCATCAGTATAGCTTGGAAACGGAGGGCCCCACACAAAGACCAAGTTTGTAAGGCTGTGAAGTACTGATAATAATTTTAGAGGACATAATTAAGATTGCTTTTTCCTCATGGTATTGCAGATCCTTGGAGGAAAAGAGGTGACCGCCTAGAAGAATCACAGAGCACTGCCATAACAGACTGACTCAGGAGGGAAAAAATATTTCCTGCAGTCAACTTTTGTTATTTCTGTGGTATCTTTCTCTTCTCTCTCAAGAGTCAGGCTATGGATTACACAGCACTTATGATTCAGAAGGAATAAAATACCCTCTGGTATGCTAATGAGCATGTGTTGCAGTTGCAGATGGGATTTAGATGATCCCATATATCTATTCCCACCATAACTGGATGCATGTGGCAGACAGCCTTTCACTTTAGTCTACTGTAGGGAGCTAATCGATTCTGGATCTGGGAATAATACTCAGAAAAAGACCATTTAAGTTCACCTTCATGCACAAAAGCAAATTAAAATAAACAAATCAAACATGATGAAACAAGCTATTTGGAGGAGCCTACACTGGAACACAACTCTGATTCCAACATGGTGTGGCAACTGCAGTCATGCTTGCAGAGATGAATACAGTGATGGTTATCCATCAACCCTGCCAAATCCCACACATGCTTTCTGGCCCTTCTACTCTCCGGGCTTCTCCAATCTACCAGTCAGCCTTGAAGTCCAAAGAGATTAGAGAGATTCAAATTGTATCTATTGTAGCATATAAATTTTTGTCTTATTTAGCTCCTCTTCCCAGTCATGAACAGTCTTATAGGCAGTCTACAGTTGTTTTATATTTACTCAAGAGCTATGTGCTCAATAATTTCTGAAAACACTTGCAAGTTCTGAGATTGCTCACACACAGTATAGTGCAATCTTTACCAAGAAAATTCGACATTTTTTGCTTCTGAATGAAACTCAGAAAGATAGTCCTAGTCCCAACTGGACACAGGTTAAAAACAACAACAACAAATACATGGTCAAAAAACATAATATTAGCTATAAAAGGAAAGCTGCAGGCAATGGAAAGTGAGTGAGTAAATCTTGGTGTCTACTTATTTGCAATATAGAACTATGTAAACTAAAAGCATTATTAAACAAAAGGGAAAATAGAAAATTCACTGAACTATCCTGGGAAAGTAGTTTCCCTTTTGGTATTTAAAAATGACTCATTTTTTCACTTTCGTAGTGAAAAATGGGGACTATCTAATTTGATCAATGCACATTTCTGTAACTCCTTTACTGGAGCATGCCAACATGGCAAACATAGCAGACATGCAAACTAAGATCTAGAAAATTCAGTTTTGGCTAATTTGTCTGACACAGATGGAAAAAACTTTGGGTCTTCAGCCTTATTTCTCTGAGGCAGAGGGAAGTGGTGGAATGCTTGTCTGACCTGACAGTAACATCTGCCTCCAAATTCTGGCCCATTCCCTGCACTGGGAAAAATACAAATGAAAGGTCATCTAAATCTTAATCAGCCTCTTTGCTACACAGCACTAATGATTCACAGTAACAGTTTTCCAAGCAGCCAGATACTCTATTACAGGCCCTTATTTTCTTTTAAGAGTTTGCTGGGTGGAGGGCTGGGGAAGGGGCTGAAGGTTAAAGAAAAGACAGTTGGGGTAAATCTTGTTGTTTAATTCTGCTTGGTCTATGTGTTCTCACATTTTAGTCTGCCTCAGAGAAAGTGGTGCAGGAGCGCAGCTGTACACACACTTGCCCCATTGGCCTATCAGCAGTTTTTGGTTTTGCCAGGGGCTTTTGTAGAATCATTAGCAAATAGTATGGACCTCATAGCCAGCACAAGCTAGGAAAAAGCCATATATTTAACCTTCAAGAGTCTAATAAGCAATTGACACAGCTAGCTTGTCCCTCATTCCTCAGGCTACAAAATCATGTTTAACATTGTATTAGTTCATATGACTTCAGCTGAAAGCCATTTAGGTTTCCTACCATATTCATCATCTTAAATCCACTGCATTTACGTCTTAGTGTTCTAACATGACCTACTTTTTCACATAAGATAAACCTCTTGCAAGGGTGATAAGATACTTCAGCCTTTGCTGATGTTGCCAACCAGGATGCTAATTAAAGCTATTTCTGGTGATAGCTTTTCCTTTTTTTTTTTTTTTTTTCTTTTGTCAATGTCAACATTTAGTCACATAAAACCCAGACTAAATGCAAACACTCTTAATCTATTGCTAACAAAATGCCCTCTTCCACATCAGCTTGTCAGGGACTCGATATAGCAGGCAAGTTCCTAGAATTTTAATAGCTGCCATGGTGGTGCCTCTTCCAAAAGCTTTCCCCCTTCCTCCTTGAGCTCTGCAGGCACCGTACTGTAAGTAAAATCAATGACTACTCTGATAATTGCAAAGCTGTCAGGCTAGCACAAGGGTCTTTTTTTCCTACCTTTAAAAGCAGGAAACCATGCTTTTCCATTGACCTTCCCAGGTTAATCCAAATCCTTCCTTTGCAAGAACATCTGGAGGAAATTAAATGCAATAACACAAATCTCTTTAAATGCCTTTAGCTGATGCTTCCATAAAAGTCTTATTTCATTTATGTTCCTATATTTCCCCCTGTCTTTCCACTCTCTCACCTATTCAGGACCAATAAAAGATATTACTCACATCTATCAAAAGACACTTAAGACCTAAGCAAGTAGCGAGTATCCACCCAAGTCCGGCTTTGACTGCTTCAGGAAAAATCCCTAAAGAAAACAGTGCACATGGCTTACATACATAAACTGTAAGACAGATTTTAAAATCTCAGGTCGGCTCCATGCCACACAACCACATAAAGGTCTTTCTATCCCTTTGCACAAACACCTCAACCTTGGTCAAATAATTTCTCTCTTCTACCATTAGTTTTCTCTCCCAGCTTCTCAAGTGCACTAGTAAGCTCCTTATGGCTTTCCCATTGGTTCTGTCTCCCCCTTATCCCGTCATCTCTGCTGGCCTCAGCCCAGCTCTCCCAGCCCAACTGTATTAAAAGGTTTGAAACTTATCTTAAGGTAAGCACAGTCCAATGTTAAATGTATACTGTCTCACCCTACATCCCTGCTCATGTCTTTACCTAGGATAACAAATAAAACCTAATCTTCTATATAGACCATTCATATAATAATCTAAACTTAGTAACCTATGCAGTTCATATTTTTTTTAAATATGAAATGCATTATAAAAATTAGGCAGATAGCAATACTGTTTGCCTTTTGGCATTTAGAAAACTTGACACTGCTTCCCCTGAGATAATCAAATCAATGGCCTGACTAGAAGGGAGGGAGAGAGAGAGGGGTGTGGGTGTGTGGGGGGGGTGGGGGGTGGGTGTGTGTGGGGGTGTCTCTCTCTCTTCTCCCCACCCCTCTGCAGTGGCAGCTAAATAGCTCCACCTGCCATGAACTGGGATGGTGTTATATTGTGACAAATCAAGGGCAACTCAGTATTATAAATTTCTTATTTACTGGTTGATGGCGAAGCAGATGCCTGCAACTGATGGTTCCATATTTTGTCTTTAAGGGCTACTGAATTGATATCCAGAGAAAAACAGCCTTGTAGTTGTATTTTCATAGGGATGCCTGACATCTGCAATATAAGTCAGTTAAATTTACTCTTGGTTAATACTAGTCAATGGCAATCCACCCCAAAACCAGATCAATTACAGTTAAACACTTGTGCTAAAAGTCTATTAGAGGGATGATAGCTAAAAATCAACCAAAAACAAAACAAGAAATTTTGTGTTGGGTGATGAAGCTGAGAGTCTCAAAGTTCATATAGAAAGGACAGCTTTGTTGGTTGCCTCTCAATATTATCTCCCTCTTTTGCACCTTTATTAAAGATAAGGCTGATTACTTTAGCCTGAAGCTTCCACTTGTGAAACCCAGCTCATCATTATGTCAACATTTAATCACGTGGCCTTACAGTTTTCATGCTGCTGGTCTGTCTGAGGCAGGCCAAATACTTGCATATGGATATGTATGGTGGTGTACACACATTCATGTGARCATGCAAAACTTCAGAGTTCGCCAGAGATTTCCAAGAATAACCTGGAGTGAAGCCACACGTTCACCCTATTTCAAAGGTTCTTGCAGTCTGCTCTCTGAAACATATTGGTACCCTACATTTTTGAACAGAGAATTTTCCATTTGGAAAGAAGGTAGCAATTACATCCAGGCAGGGCAGCACCCAATACACTTTGTTGTCAAAACTAGATTTCTTTCAATAAGCTAGATTGATATGTTTTGAACATAAAAACTTTTAGATTTTTTTCTGCTTAAATTTTCCTTAGAGAGCTGTTTTATATCACTTTGGAACTTCAAAAATGTTATATTTTTACATTATTACATTCATTTCACATATGTCAGTATGTGTGGAGCACAATAGGCATTATGAAGAGGCAACTCTGATTTTTTCCTGAAATGAATGTCTTTTTTTTAAAAAAAAAACAACCTCTTTCCAAATTCAAATTCAAAATATTAAAGGTTTCACTAAAAATGCCACAGTGTGATTTAAAAATATTTAAATTATCATACATTGAGCGTATTGAAGTATTTCAATCTGTACTAAGTGGCATGACTTAATGATTTGATCTTCTTTTCTGCATGAAATTTTGCTTTGTATGTGTTAAAAACCAATTTGATAGTGTGATACAGTGGTATACATATACATTTCTATTCATATATTGCTGCACAAAAAAAGTATAAAATAAAACACCATTTTATATAGAGTGTATATATATATACGTATATATACACACATGCCAAACCTACTTCTCAGAATACAAAGATGCTTGGTTATTTTTATTTTAATTCTGATTTTAACCACCTTTATGAAAAATGTTAAATTAAGAAGCTGTAGGCCAACCTGCTCCCAGTGAAAGTCCCCTCCCCTCCAGAAATATACTGTTTTTGGGAAGTGGAACTGTAAATAGAAAAGATTTCAAACCTGAAAGAGATAATTTTGCCCAACAGCAGGTACTTAAAGCAGCTGAAACCTTTCTTCACCTGAGGTGCTGCAACTGAGAGGAGCTTTTATGAACGTTACAAAGTAATTGCCAAGTAGAGTAGGAGTGTGCACGCCTGCAGAGAAAGTATGGATAAAATTTGAAAAAGAATACTAAGGATGAATTCGGAAAGTTTACATTCAGAAAGAGCATGGAAGCCTTTCCTCACTATTCTGCAGGTAAGCTCTTGTCATGTCATGATCTCTTTAATAAACTTTCCTGAAGTATATGGTATTTTTTGACAGAAAAAAATCTAGGCCACGTGAAAACTGAATCAACTCACGTCTTGCATACTCTGAGGTTCTCCTGATAAGAACCACCCACCACGCTCCAAGGACCTAAAAGACTTACCTGTTAGTAGGACACATTGTAGGCCTGGGGGGGGGAGTCTTTTTTCCTGGGACAAATGTATTATCACTAATGAATGACTTATTGTGTATTGAGATTATAACACCATCATTTTCATATCAGGTAAGTCTCAACACTAAACAGAGTGGCGCTTGGACAAACTGTGAGTTATCATATGAGAAATGGCTGCACTGAAACCCTGTGTTCCAAGGCGTGAACAAATAAATAGAGCAAACAGAAACCAGTTTTCTTGCTCCTCTGTGCACTCAGTGGAAAGAAGCTATCAAACTTTTGCACCCCACTGCTCCAAGAGGCATTAAAAATCTCTTTCAGCTGAGTGCAAAATGTGTCAACCACCATTGCTATTCCAACTCATTTTAAGGGAGAAAAAAAAATCCATTTTTGTAAAATCTATCAGTGAAAAACTTTCATCTAAACATTCATTCATGCCAGAGAGTGGTCCTATATTTCATGCTTAACGGGCCAAATTTAGAGAGAACCCCTGTGCTGATAGCCAGTATTGACCCATGCTGTGTGTTGACAAAAGGCACACTTATGTGGCACTGTTTTTCTCCTGACATGAGAATGCAACTTAATTTAGAGCAACTCTCTCCATCTTCTAAGTAGTTTTGGTTCTCTTTGTTTAGCAGCTGTAGGGCATGAGTATACTGTATTTGTCATATCAGATCGGATCACTGAAGCCAGTGAGCTCAAGGCTTTCCTAGGCCACTGTTGGAGACTTCTGAAAAAGCTGCAAACTCCCAACACTTGGAAAAAAAGGTATCTCATCTCAGCAGGCCTGTCAAAGCCTACATGGTAGGCACAGGGACAGAAGAGGGAGAAGTGAGGAGCTGAGTCCCCTCTGTAATCAGTCTACACTGAAGTGAAAAATTCCCTTATTGCTGCTACAGCACAYGGTGCTTACTTGGGTTACTGTCAGCCCTGACCTATCCCCCAAATCCTAGTCACCACTGACCATCACCTAGCTAGAAGTCTCAAATAGTTCCTCGTATGATTACTATAATTACATGTAATGGCTGCACCTCTAATCAGTTGGAAGTAACAAATCACCAGTATTTCCCAAATAAAGGCATGCAATGGTCATGCACTAATATTTGAGGCAAAGCTGAAAGTGAAGAGAAATGAGGGAATGGAGGGAGGATATGACCTTTAAAAGAACAAATAGAGTATTGCATTACTTTGATCAATGTGTGCTAAGACAGGAACTGCTCCTTTTCAGATGTCTCTTTTTCCTTCTTTTATAGTAAAACACTGAAGCTGAACACTTATGAGTAATGCTTGGTGCAAAATCAGGATATTAATTTTGAGCAATAAACTCTAATGTGAAACCTTGCCTAGAAGCACTGTAAATACTTATACATTCCCATCTAACCTTTTCCTACAAACCTCTGGTAACATTAGGGAGTGAATATTACTATTTCAGCCTAATGCCAGTCTAAATGTTTTTGATAAGAGTGCTACATACAGAACTTTTTTCCCCAGACGTCAACTTTTTTTTTTTTAATGAGGCTAAAATAGTGAGCCAAGGGTAAGGAAGGAACAGATCAGCAAATTAGTCTTTTTGAGATTGTAACCAAAAGTTAATTTTGTATTGATTTCCATTCTTGTTGCCATCTAATTCAGAAAAAGGGGGGGGGGGCTTCTTTTGCATCATTTTTTTTTCTTCCTATTTCAATCTTCCTCTGGAAAATAATGTTCTGAAATTTTATGTCTAATCAATTGTGTTTATAATAGGACAGAATGATTTATCACAGTCTATCTGATGTGTTTCTTTGACTTTTTATCTGAGATGTGACAAATTCACAATGAGCAGAGCGGTACCTACCAACTGCTAGGGAACGAATTCCACTCACCTTTAAATCGGGCTCCTTTTAGTGTTCAGGAAGGTAGGATGCACTGGATTACACTGTCTGWGAACAAGCATGTTTCTGATTCCCATTATAATTAAGGGACGCCCTGAGCTGGGCTGGGAATCCTGCAGCCAGCACTTCCCCACACTGATCTCAGACACACATACATGCACGCCTCTGCATCAAAGTTGAGCACAACCCAGACATACAATGCTAAGGGTTGCTGTCTAGAGATTACTCAATTCTGAAAAACAAACTCTTTTATTTACTTATTTTCTATTCCTACTTTGACTTTTCTACATCTAGTTGCTCCTTCCTTATTGGATTTTGGATTTTTTTTTTTTTGCTACTGTTTTTTTCTTTCTTCTCATACTCAAAAGAAGATAACCCTGAATCCAAGTACCACACACCTATGTAGCCTCTTGCCCTAGAGAGACCAACAACATGGGCCTGCAGGTTCTGCAAGAGCTCTTCCCTATCACTGACTGCAAATGAGACCACATGATAAGGGGGTACTTCTCATCGGAAGATGTATACTGGCTCCACAACCTATATTCTACCTACCTTTTTCCTTCATGTTCCACTGAAATACTTGCTTCTAGTAGGTACCAAAGGTACATCTCCATTGCCTATTCATTAAGCTGTCAAACACGCACACACAGGCATTCCCACAGACTGACTCCAGTGTTTGAGGGGAACTTCCCATTAAGGATTTGACAAGACAAATTAGCTGAGGCCAAGCATATGACCAACATGGCCATAATGCTTTGAGGTTTCAGGCTAGCTCATCTGCAGCTTTCTTTCTACATCATACAGGACAGACAGATCCCCAACATCTCTAAAAACACCTCTCTATCCTCCTTCAAACTCTCACAGTCTTTATAAAAGAATTTGGATGACAGTGAGGCTGTACAAACATTGATACCCCTCTGACCATACTGACCAAATACTGCTCATTTCTTTTGCTCCCCCAGCTAATTTCACTCTCTCTATTGTCATTTTAAACACTTGGATGTTATACTTAAGTTGTAAGTTCTCTGAGACAGAAACCAGGATTATAGGTTCTGTAGAGACATATTTTACAATAAGGCAGGTAGTAATTTAATTAACTATGGCCACGTGCAGAGCAATGTCAGATAAAAGCTCTATACTTCCTTATCAATGTGGTTGTATTTTGTCACCACGCTGGCCTACATCCATGTTTTATCCCCAAGTCTATTCAAAATAAAAAAAGTGTTTTTTTGAGATATCAAGCTGTCCAAATTTTGGACAGGAAAATAGCTAGGGAGCTCTTCATGCTTACACTGCCAGGACAGATGGTCTTCAGTATCATGCTGTAGATGGTTTTACTCTTATTTATTTAAATATACCTGGCCATCTCAGTCCCCCACTTTGAGTAGTTAGAAGGGATTTGTTGAGCATTGCAGCCATGGGAAATTCAGACTACAGAGACTTGTGAGTTCCAAATACTGAAGCACACTGTTCTTCTGTTTGATACGTATACTGCTATATTAATACTTCCATGGCTTTAGCTATTAATATGTTGGGCACTACAGAGGAAATCCTATAGTTAAGCTTTATAAGCTGGAGGAATACAAGGGAAATGCACATCAGATGGACCAGTGTTAGTATGTTTTGCACAGACTCTAGAAGCAAGTACAGAAAGTGACACATGAATTCACTGGAGGGAGGGGGGAGGTTAAAGTAGAACACACAAAAACTCCAAACCTTCACCTTCACACACCTAATCATGTGATTTAACATTACCATTTTACAACATATCTTTCCCCTTTGATAACTTAAGTGAAATATAGTTATTGAAAGTGACCGCCCAACTGTGTTGAGTATAAAGACTGGTAAAATAATGAAGATAGTCAATATTGTATATATTATACGTGGACAAAAACATCTCCTATATATAATCATAGACATGCTGTTTCGGAACTCCAAAGGAAAAGCAACTTTAAAAAAGCAGCAGTGCTGAAAAAAATAGTATGTCAGCGCACTTATCACCACAGCAGGAAGTAGAGAGTAGAAGGAGTAATATCAACAGGAAGCATGTGTCTAATGGCTCAGCAGAAACATCCTCCTACGTCCGGTAACTCTCCATACACAGAGCTATTTGATGCCCTTTGAACATATACCTAGGGTTTTTCCAAGGTAACTATGATGCCAGCATACGGTACATTTACAAAGAAATAAGAACACAGACATTTGCAAGCACTGTCATGACCCTTAGGGTAGAGAAAAAGTCAGCCATTATTACAGGGCCTGAACCAGCATCTATTTAAATCAATGCAAAGACTTTCATTGACTACACAGTGGACTTTGGATCTGGTCCACAGTAAATGGAGAGTCTTGCTCAGATTCCTGGCCTCATAACGAGCCACAAACTACTACAGCACCAACAACTCCTGACTTAGCAGAAGCTGTTCTTATAAAGCCTATGACATATAATAGGGAGGAAAGCAAAAGGTTCCCTTGGAGTTCAAGAGGCTTCTGAAAATGAATTACATAATTCTTACAGAAATTTCACGAGCCTGTGTTATTTAATAAAGAACTATGGCTGTACTGTAAAATTCTATTGATTAAAATTACAGCATATGACTTATGAGTATTCTCCACTAAATGCTATGATGGTTTTCCACAAAATTATAATGACATAAGACAAAATGTAATGTCTTCTTAAATTCTAAGTAGTCCCAAGAGAGATTTCTGGTTACAATGTGGTGCTTACAGTCATAATAGGGGTTCAGTTTAAGGTCATCCCTGAGGAAGTGTCCATTGACCAGCTAGGATATAATCCTTTGCAACCCCTCAACTTCATCCCTAACAACAGTTCACCTCAAACTGGGAAATTCTGCTGAAGCCCCAGGGCTGACCTCACCTCCAGCCTGCCACCTCCTGACTGTATTTCCATCCACCCTGCAGACCTCGAACACAGGAGATCAGTAAGCAGCAACCTCGCAATTCCCTGTTTTGTCTTCCTCTCTGTGCATCCCTTCTGGCAACCCTAAAGCCTCTGCCAGCACCAGACACAACTGTGTGGAAGCAGCGAGGAGCCCACAGACTGACTGCACTGTTTTGTGCGGTGTAACAAGCCTTTGGAGATACCTTAATGCCATGCTGGACACCTAAGCCAACAGGACAGATGGTTCTGGGTAGGCAGCGTAGTGAAGACAAGGCAGCTTTGGCTGGTTTAGGACAACACTGAGACTGACACAGTCCAAATATGAGACTATTGATGCACCTGAGGCACCTGGGAACACTTACATGAACAAGTTTACTGTCTGGATGCAGACCTTGATATATATCTCAAAAATGGATAACCAAAAAGGTCCAGCTCCTTTTTCCCGCAGGGGAGAGTGGGAATGGGAGAGAGCAAGGGTGGGCAAACGGGYGAGCGAGAGGGAGCAAGCACGAGTGAACACACCCTTGGAATAAGCTCTGCTAGCAGGATATAGGCTTCACTGATCACACACCATCAGTGCTGCTCACATGGACTCTCTCAGTGGTCCCTCATTTGCTCACACACTCATCCTAGCTGCTACAGGTCAAACCCTTAGTTTTAAAATACATACTCTAACAGGTTCCACCACAGTCCCAATTTCCATTATTTCCTCCAGTGTAACCCACCAGTTTCTTTTTCATTCTAGCAACTATTGAAAATGATGCTAAGCTCTGCTTTTAGATAGGTGTGCAACTCTTGCTCCAAGCAGCAACATTATTCTGAATGGCTTTGAGCTCTGTCATTGCCAATGGTGAGAAAAGCTGCCACATAATAAAAGCATGATGGGAACAAGTGACAAGGTACCCACGCAGATAGCAAAAGCTGTGAAACGGTGCTAGCACAGGCTTCAACTTGTGCTAGCAGAGCAGCAGCCCAATGCAGACATTGCGTATTCCCTAGAACAGCTAGCACATGCAGCATGCTGGCCACAGTCCCTCCTTCAGTTTTGCTGTGCAGACATGCTCCAAGAAACCCTCACATCTCCTCCTGAAGTCAAATTCCAGGTGAAGCCTAAGAGTGTTTTGGATAAATACAAGACATGGCCTTGGTGTGCCTATCCGTACAAGACCAAAAGAAAAAAGTTGAAGACAAAGTTACCCTAAAAWAAAAAAGGAAACTCAAAGGGCTATGGAACAGCAAGAATTGTGAACCTTCTTCTCAAAATTAATTTTTGAGGTTTCTTTTTTATTCACATTTGAAATTTATCCAAATTTTTGACACACACACAAAAAATACAACAAAAGAATTTATGACCATTAGTTGAGAATTAAAGTAACAGAATAGTTTAGAAAGACTAATCCAGCAGTGCTACGGCCAACAGATCTGGCTGCACTCTGAAACAGGAGCCCAGCACAGAGCTCATCCAAGCATCAAATGTTGCCAATAAAATAGTTTAGGTTGCACGGAATATATAACCTGGAATGACTGCACAATAAAAATAAATGAGTGTTCAAAATTTTATATGGATTTCAAGAAACTATTTGATACTGTATCAGCACAACAAGAAAGAGTGGTAAAAAGAGAGAAATATTATATTGACTTTAACACTAAAAAGCGTATCAGTAGAAAACTGAACAGTTAAATTATGCACTCTGCTATGATATTGTATATTATGGTCTCCCACAAACAAGCCAATCCTGGTATGAAGAAGCGTTTTTACTCAGAAAAATAGAAATCTCTTTTCATTCTGAGAAAAAAAGTCCTGTCTTTTTAGAACTGATATTTCACCAGCTACTTTAACTCTTAAGTTTGCCTCACAATCTTTAACATGCTTATCTTCCCACCCCCCTCTGGAAATGATGGCATTCATGTTTTACAGATCTGTAATGGATTTGTAAAGCCTACTGAGTCTGGGTTTTTTTTCTTTTTAAGGAAACTGTAGGAACCCTGGTCTCACTGACTGCAAAGCAATCTGGGCTCCTATCTGCATAACAACTTTCAGAATCACTTTGGATAGTTGGTATAACAGGGAGCTAGATCCAGATTTCCTTCATCCCAGACTGGCATCCTAATCTCTGGACCACCTCTTTTACATTCTTCAAATCTGGTGAAAGCACACAGGTATCCAATTAACAAGAGATGGGATAACCATTAAGCCAGTAGGCAAAAAGATGCAGGCACAGGCTATGTTTTCAAGAAASAGGTGAAAAACAAAAGCTTTACTGCTAGTTCAGCTCTCACAAGGATAATCATGTGAGACATGCAAGTTTGATTTAGTTTTGTCATCTTATTTTTAGAACTAGTGTAGCTCCACAAAAACAGGCCTATTATCCTGGAACTTAGTACTCATATACAGTTTCTTAAGTCAGCACACGAGGCATCTTCAGTGTTAATAAAAATAAAACAGAATATGAGAGAGGGAGAGAGCGAGACCGAGAGAGAGAGAGTGCAAGAGAGCATGAATGAGAGAGTGCGAGAGAGAACGAGAGGAGGAATGTGTGAGAGAGCAGGAATGCGTACGAGAGCGAACGGGGGAGAGCAGGAATGGGAGAGTGCGAGAGCATGAGAGCACGCACCCACAGGGGAGAGTGGGAATGGGAGAGAGCAAGGGCGGGCAAATGGGCGAGTGAGAGGGAGCACGAGTGAACACACCCTTGGAATAAGCTCTGCTAGCAGGATATAGGCTTCACTGATCACACACCATCAGTGCTGCTCACATGGACTCTCTCAGTGGTCCCCCATTTGCTCACACAGCCCATCCCCCCAGAAATCATTGCTTAATTCCTGTCATGCTTCGTCATATTCATAGATAACTTTGCTGTTGATTCCTGTCAAAGAGGGTTGTTCATTTAACTTGGCTGACTCTCTTAACTCATTTAATTTATCATTTTGAATGAATATGCTTTATTTAACAGGTTAATTCTTACAGCAAGTACCATGCATATTTGTGGGGGCAGAGGGGAGGGAAGATACAAATTTAGGATATAAAATGATAAGGAAGGACTTTGACCAAATAAAGAGAATAAGCTGCATCCAGTAATCCCACAGCTCTTCTTCAATTACAGAAATAAAAGGGGAAGGAAATCTGAAGAAGCAAATGCAGTCACAAGAACTGATTAGAGTTAATCTTTGCAGCAATAATTCATGAGGTGAGCACAGATGACAGATTGATATTCAGAGATAGGACTTGGGATCATCCGCATCTTATCACCTGAACATCCAGGGCTGCATTTAGGGAGGATCTTTCTGATCTGCAAAGAAACTATCAAAACTTAACAAGAGAGAACCCAGTGAAGCAATCTGCTTGGCCACTTTTCATCTATGGTAACAGTGATGAAGGATGCAGAGAAAGAGCAACAGCCCCTGAATAAATCTAATTACTTCAGTTTAAAGATATTACATATTCCATTGTACAGTGCAAACAGTTTTGAAGTGACTGACATCACAGACTTTTGACACAAGCGCAGCATTAGCCAGACAGTGGAGTTTAAGCTCTGAAAATGTCAGTTTTTAGACTAAAAAGGGTTACAGTCTTTAATGTCAGTGGTTTATCCAGATAACACCCATGAACATTGAAAGGCCATGACTTACGCTCATAACTCCCCATGCATCAAGAATGACAAGACTATCCTTCAGACTCTGCTGAATAGAGAGAAGTATCAGAATCAAATGGGAAATTATATTTTGCTGAAAAAGGGAAGATTCTGACCTAGTCAACAGACTCTCTAAACAACTGTACAAGCCCTATCAACATAAAGGCGGCTATGGATAGAACCGTAGTGGTAAAAAAAAAATCCATAATCTGAGTGTCTGAGCTGTGAGTGGCTATTCCTCATCTTCTGTATTCTGTGGCTGTGTCTGCACTTAAGTTTATGAAGCTTATAGCCTTCTGCTAAAATAACGATATACATCTGCAATCCAAGGTTATGCTAGAATGCGTGATGCCTCAGTGGAGATGGCTAGGTAGCATAGGCCAGGATGAACCTTGAATGTAAAAAAAAAAAACCCAACCAAATAAAAACAATGCCAAAACCAACAACAAGTATTTGTGTGCTACTTTAAACAACCTATGTTCAGCATGACTATTACCATGCTTAAACACCACCTCCACTTCTGAAATAACCAGAGAATCCACAGGAAAGAGCAATTCCTTAAGACTGCGCTGTCAAGAGTAAAAAAACTAACTCTCCCACTCAGACTCTGTGCCCACTCCCCTCACATGCAATATGACTGGCACAGAATACAATAACTTCTTGAATTTTAGAGGTGCTAAGGGTCTCTGTGCTATAAGCACTATTAGATACTCTCATGCTCTTTGGTCTTTTCCAAAAATATCTTCCTCTAGCACACGCTACAGAGACCAAGTATTTTTCCAGGACATTCTGTCTGGAATGGACTGACAAAGAAGCAAAGGGGTTAGAAGACCTTTCTTGAATATTCAACCAGCTACAACACACTGCCTGTATGAAAAATACAGTAATTGAAATTGCCTAACATCTCTTGTTATGGGACCCTGTCTTTTAATTGCTCACCAGTGTGCCAAATTTTATCTGTACTTGCTGATAACCGAATTGCTTTAAGAAAAAAAAAAAATCTATTTTTTCTTCCAAGACAGACTGCTTTGTGCTAAAACAATTTTGGCACTTGGAGAAACTGTGATTTGAAGTGGCTATGTTTCAAGGCCCTGCTCTTGAAATTTGGTTGGCATTGAGGTCCCTGTATCAGGTGCTGAGCCTTTTGTCACTCTTGTTGAAACCCAGTCAAATTTAGCTGTTGATGCATTTCAAAAGCTACAGGTGCCACGACAGAAGTTTACCATTTAAAAACAACCCAAGAAAAAGCACAAATTAAAAAAAAGGGGGGGGGGGAGAAAAATCCCCAAATTAAAGTTGCTGTTGCTGTACACCAGGAATATCTACATTTTGCTACCATTTTTAATTATACAGTCATGGGCAAACTGTCCCACAGCATATCCTCCTCCTCCCTGCCCTTTTTTTGTAGGAATGGTTCTAATTTGGAGTTTTCAAAAGAGCTCTGTGAGTGATGAAGCAGCAATCAAGTAATCCATTTTCCAGAATGCAGGTCCTTTCACTCTACCTTTCACTTTATGCACATGAGAAGACCTACTGAAGCCAAAAGAGAATGAAGACAAGTTTGTAAGGGAGAATACTAAGCAACAGAGAACAGTTCACTGGACATAAGCTCAGGTTGGTATCCATCAGCTGACCAGATTGTTTGCTTTCCTTTCAGCTTGCCTATCCATCTGCATCTACTTGTTGTCTTCTGCCTCAGAATTATTCTACCAAACATAATTAAGAAATATAAAAAGCCTGTTCTTTGCTGGAGAATGCATCCTCAGCTCTCACACAGGCTCTTGCATGGGATGTTGTTAAAGAAAACTACCCTGATTTGCCAGCTTATGAAATAGGATT
Organism: Apteryx rowi; assembly: GCF_003343035.1. Taxonomy (NCBI): domain Eukaryota; kingdom Metazoa; phylum Chordata; class Aves; order Apterygiformes; family Apterygidae; genus Apteryx; species Apteryx rowi. Next base: position 1,088,803 of record NW_020449420.1, on the reverse strand, counting down.
AATATCTTCCACCTTGCAGAAGCACAGTGTGGTTGAACTCAAGGCAGTTTGGGAAGAGCTCAGAGAAAAAGTGCTGTAGCAATACAGACAGATTTGTAAGAAAAACTGATATCTTTTGCAAGGCCAGCTTGATTGGAGAAAAAAAGCCCCAAAGTTTTGGGCATGCTAGCCATTCTACCATCACAGCTACAACAGCACAGTCACTGCTATGACAACACAGTATTACAAAGCAATCCTGTTAGTTCAGACAATGAAGAATCCAAGGTAAAGAAAGAAAATGTGAACAGTATCCAATAACATCCATCAGCAAGCCAAGCCCTTCATCACTTATTTTAATCTACTGGTATGGAAGTTTCTAGTTTCGTTTTCTTTACAAAAGCAGGATAGCTGCAATCACAAGAATTTCAGTGTCTCTCAGGGTTTTTTGTGTTCACGTTTTTTCTTTACACCTACACACCATTTCTTGGGTAATACCTCATGCTCTCCACCCTTTGGAGCAGCTGGTGTGATATTATTGGATAGATGCAGCACATTGATTCCGGACTGCTAGAAATTACTAGCTGGCACAGTGGGTAACAGGATAAGTATTAACTGTGGCGGATAGAGTTGTTTCTTCCGTACAGAGAATGACTCCCTTCATTTAAAAATAAACAAACATATTTTAAGCATTTCTCCCTCTTTACATTTTCCCTGTTTCCAGGACTTCTGAAATGGATCCCTATAATTTGTCTTCCATACGCAGTATTAGGAGATAACTGCAGAGATTTTGCTGCTCTGTATTTATGTGCCTGATCCTTAGTTTAAAGCCCTGATTTTCACAACACTCAGACTGCTTCAGGATTAATGTAACGTAACATCTTTCAGATTCCACCTGCATGTAAGCTTTGCCACAAAACTATGCAGTATTATGATGAATAAAGTGCAATAATCCAGGCTACATCAGGAGGAATTCATAGTATCACAATCGGCACACATTGCTATGAAGTACTTACATTTGCTGGCTTACAAACAGTGCAGATGGCAACACAAGCTTTAACTCTGGCAAGCATATATGAGATTAGATATTCTTTTCGCCCCATAATCTTTGTTAAGCTTACCTCCTCATAGAAATAAAGCTAGCAGAGGATTCTGGGAGAGTGTATGAATCCAGTCTTGCAGGCAATGAGAAATAAGGAGCTTTAAGATAGAGTTTAATGTTATTCTCACTAGACTTCTCCACATGCCAAATTACCTCTCAAGTGTTTATGGCATTTCCAAAGGGAGTGTTGTAGTTCTGAACAGAGTATGTAATCTGGATGTACAGGCAGCACACACAGATCATCCTATCTTAATGACATTTGTAACAAGACTTTGGAGCTGTCAGTCATGAATATCCCATTGAGGGAAAAAAAGTAGCAATAAACTGCAACGCAATTTCTGTATGAGAAAGCCTCTTTATTAGTTGCATCTCATTAGTGATTGTAATATTGTACTAGTGAGAACTATTACAGGAAGTGCTTAAATTTGTTTAAGTTGCTTGAATGTGATTAAGGATCCAAACTCTAAAAGATGTTTTGACCTTTGTTGGGCTTCATTGAGAAGCTACTTCAAGTAAAAATGGCTCAGATTTAAATTCAGTCATAGTGAACCAAAGCACATCATAAGAAGGGGCACCAAGGGGATGGTGCTAAGCAAAACTATGGTAAAAAAAACAGGAGAATCCAAGCTAAATGCAGAAAAATATAACAAATTATGAAGGATATCAGAAATTCACAAGTTCACAATGAGTTACAGCTAAATGGGCAGAAATCATTATTCTGGTACATAATAAAAGGAACAATATTTGTAGGATAGTCATAACACCTCATTTCTTGAAACTGAGTAGGTACATTCACAACTAAACTGGAGGTATTTAGGTAATGCAATGTTATGTCTTGGGAGGTAGGTGCAAAAGTGTCTAAGCTGATGTAAGGCACAGACTGTTAGACTGTATGAGTGGGTAACAAACTTTTTAATTTATTTCCTCTTTATTCTACCTGTTTACTCTTTTACCATTTTTCCCCACATTCAACACAACTATCAAACATCTCTGGACAAGTGTAAAGGCCCTAAACTAATACACTGCTGTGTACCTTACATCACTTTACATACCTTAAAGTATTTGACAGTTAGGTGAGGGAATGGGAGGAACCAACCTCAAATGCCTCTGCAGGTTGCAGTTTTATGGCATAGCTAAATTATTCTAAAGATATTCTCTTCCACTTCATCTACCAAAACTGCCACTCCAGTCAGGTGAGTGGCTCAATCATTACAAGGAAGGAGGAAAGAGGAGGGGGAAAGCCCCTTCCACCAGTGGTTAGTTACAGCATTAACATAACTGTCCTGTAAAATGCACCAGTGGTTTCTGGGGGAGTATAGGCGGGGAGGGTTTTCACTGTTGGTTTTGTTTGGTTTCTGGGTTCCCCCACTCCCCAGATCCACCTGCTGATCTGTCACTTCTCATGGTCATATAAGCACAACTGCCAATGTGAGCAGGGGAACCAGGAAGGGTCAGGGGGAGAGGGGTAAGGAAAACGACTCGATCTTGGTGCATTTCCAGTGCTTCTGCCACTGTGGATCTGTCAAGTTCAGGAAGTATCTAAGTCAGACACAATGTGGGGAGTCCTCCCTTTTAGCAGATTCTTGCAAGCTGTGGTGAAGAAAAGCAGTTCATGTTTTGACAGACAGAGATGCCACACTTGATCAGGTCATTACTCCTTTTGGCTTCTGGACTTCACAATAACTGATTCTTCAAAGGAAGATAAATAACCCATAATAAACTTAATACTACTTGGAAACGCTGTATATGCATAAGAAAATGCCTGCTTACCCTCCACAGGCATTTCCCTTACGAAATGAAGCTTGAAGCTTGAGTTGTTCTCTCAGCTTGCATAGCTGCAAAAATTATTCATGATCCTAACATCACCAAATGCATCTACAAGATTTGTCTGGCTGACCTCCCAAGGCTCTGATTTTCATAAGACAATAACTATACACTAGGCAAAAAAGTATTTTCTTTTATTGAGTCTAAATTTACTACCCTTTTATTTTATTGCCTGTCTGCTTTTTCCCATGTCTCTGAGCAGGTGAAAATAAGGGGTAGATCTGTTTTCATTATRCTCATCGTGCTGCAGGAAAATGGGAGAATGATGATATGAGAAACAGAGGATGACCTGAAAAAAGTGAGGGAGAATACTTTCTCCTATCATGCACTTAGGCAAAGATAATTTCCTCAGGTTTCAGTCTATTTTAATACTAAATATCTCAATGACAGCTTCAGTTTTCATTCATCATTCAACTTATTCAGGGCCTGCCATGCCATAACTTGAACACCTGTACTTGAAAAGGCCTCCCTGAATCCAGTCAACCAACAATCCCACCTTGATCTTTCAAAACCTGTTTGAGAAGATCTGATAACATGTCTGATCTGTCCATTTATAGACATCTCACTAAATATATTCCCTCTCATATCATATATCTTCACTTGACATTATATCTCATCCCAGTATACTCTGGGAATCAAACTCTCTCACGTGCACGCACACACATATATATATACTCATTCTTTTGCTGGCTAAAGCCTCTCAGAATCACAATTCTATCTCTTGCCAAATAAACAATCTCATTGATCAATGCAGATGAAAAGCTTCTGAATCTATCAACTATTAGGGTACCGGACATTATAAACAAAGCAAAACAAGTCTTAATTCAGTCAGACAAAACAGAAATCATCCCAGAAAAAAAAAATCATTTAGTCATCGCAGACTCAAAATGTACTTCAATTTTATCCAACAGAATTAGCATCCCCCTCATTTTAGTTGACAGGGAAAAAATAAATTATTTGCTGGAGTAAATCCAAGAATATCTGTACCCACTGTTAATTTGAGGCAGTTATTTGATGTAATAAGAACTCTAGTCAGAACGTGTTCCAATTCTGCACCATTAAGTAATGGATTTATTTCAGCTTGGTTTAAGCAAGAACATTGTGTTGCTATAGATGAAGCCATTCTTTTTCTTTTACGTCTCAAAAGCAGAATTTTTACCAGCCTGGGATGCCTCCTGCAGATGAGTCAGGAGCCTCTACTTGCCTATGCTCATATTCTGAATTCCTCCTCTTTTCCACTCTTAAGATTAAAAACAATGATGATGACCACCATCCTTCAATGTCCTTCATTTGATAACTTTGAGTAACAGCTGAGATTAACAGCTTCCAAAGTATTGTTTCCCTCCCCATCACCTAACTACAGAAACAGCTAAGAACAAATGTTATTTTCGCCATCACTGGCAAATGCACCACAAGAAAAAAACAGTTTCTGTCCAGTTCAGGGCAGAACAACTGCTGAAAGTGAACAAGTCAGACCTGGGTCATCTTTTGACTCAATTAATGGAGCAGGATAGAAAGGAGAGGGCCAAAGTTCAGAGTTCTGCTGCAGCCAGACACCTCTACAGTGTGCTAAAACACACTGTAAACACAATCATGCTTTTAGGGGTTTTTGCCCTTTGTCTCTGAGTAGCTTCAAGAGTGCAGCTACAACTGTTTTGCTGTTCAGTATGCCCTAAGTCATCACTTACGCATGAACAGCTTTATGAAGGTTTTATGAATTTTATGAAGGTTTTTATGCAAATAGACATTAGTAACTGTTTGGAGGTTGGTCCTCTTGTGTTTGCTTGGCTCCTGTGAATCTTCCTGATCTTGCTTCTGTTTTCTTATTTACCTGAAAGTGTCAATTCAGTTTTAAAATAAACAAAAAAAGAGAGAAGAACAATTTAAAACTCAAAGTTCGGATTAATGGAAAAGCTTTGTACTCTTCCAAACTATGTTGGTCAGTACATTATCAAACTTGGAAAAAATGTGGAAATTGGTAATCAATTACAGGCCCATGCAATTGTAACTGACCCTTACAGCTGGCAACAGCCACTGGAAGTGTTCTTCACTGACGTACAAGGAGGCAAGAATCCCCCTTTCCCTCACCTTTCCCTTTCTTGTCATTCCACATTTTGTGTGTACGTATAACTGTGAGAGATGAATATATAGCTGGCGGGGCCCAGTCTGTTTCCCTTTCTTACTGAGTTCTGTCAGTTCTGGAAGACAAATCGCACAGGGAGACTTGTTACCAAGTGAACTATCAGCAGCAAGGTGGCATATGGGTTACCCAGAACATAAGTAAAAGTTTCATGTAATGTAGACTCCCACAAATGAGGGCAAAGAAATTGTATTTATAGATGAGGCTCAGTGTATGATGGCTGAGTGGATCCTGGTAGATCCTATCACCCAAATGTAAATTTTGCTACAGCAAAGGAAGAGAAGAACTGAGACTGCCCTAGAATAGCTCTAGGCTCTCTGAATGGCATGCACCACCTGCAAAGGCAGTCTATGAGTAAATGTGTTGTGCAAGAACATCATCTGGTCAGAGTAGCAATAAGGCTATGTCATCATGTACATCGTCCAGGAATTACAAAGTTAAATACTTGACCTTAGAGATTCTCTGTGCAGAGCCATGTATGTACATATTTGCTATAAACCAAAATAAACAGCAGCAAGTCAGTTAATGCTATAAATCCACTACCTCCAGGAAGCCTTGCTCTGGCATGCTATAAGCAAGCAATGCAACACTTCCACCTCTGCAATGCAGAGATATTCCAGTACCTCCATATGTATGTTCCAGAACATACATGCATAGTAGTCATGCTGACTGCTCCCATATGGTCATATCCAGGTTTCTCAAACACCCAGCAGCTAAATTGCACCTGGCACCCAGAAACAAGAACTACAACTAAATCTTCAAACTCCACCTTTCCTTCAGGACAAACGTCCTGAAGGAAAGAAGTGACCTGTCTGAGGAAAAACTGGCTTCTGCTGACAAGGAAGGAAGACAAGGCAAGGACTGCCAAAGCTCCAGCTCATATGCAAGGTAGGGAACAGAGTCCAGATTCTGTGAAAATACAAGAATTTTCCCAAATCCTTTCAATACAGATATATATAATTTCTAGAACTATGAACTATGTATATACTATATACATATAGTTCAAAGTTACAGAAACCTTCACATTTAGAAGATTCTCACATTGGTAAAACTTCATCCGCCACTTTATGAGAAACAATTTAATGCACCATGTTCATAGTAGTTTCTTAGTGATGCTTTTTTCTATGAGCATCATATTAAGACTAGCTAAGACTCCACAGATGCTGATGCTGTCAATGGGGTGCTTAACACCACCACTGCACAGACTCGCTCAGTTTTAGGGGAAAAGGCCATGGAGGGCCTGGTCACATGTTTCCATAGTTCTGCACTAGGCTGCAGTTAAAGTTTGGCAAAACAGTGTTTTGGATCTCTGCCCTTGCTGTAGTTCTAGCATCACACAAATATGTCTGAAAGTTTTAGCTCCAGAGCAGTCTCTCTGAAGTGCATTCCCACTTTGTATCCCCTGCACAAGTACAAAAGGAGGAGGTAGCACCAAGTCTGCTGTTGCATATATCTGGAAGAAAAAGACTGTACAGTCAGTTTTCCTATTGGACATGACTGACATCACTGTCTGAATCTGGTCCAGCCACATCAGTTTTCATTAACCTCACCTCCATTTAAACATCTTTGAATGAAGAAGCAAAAACACTAGGCAAAGGAGAAGTGGACAACTAAAGGGAGAGATGCCAGATGACTCCTACACACATCCCACACATGCTGTGGTCTTCCTCCTGTTGGTGTGTGTCCTACAGCTTTACCATTTCCTAGGGAGTGTTGAGTAACCCACTGTTTAACCCCATCCCTGAAGAATTGAGGGGAAAAGAAAAATGACAGAGAGCAGGCAGTACCAATTCAACTGCAGTTGTGTCTGGAGTAGGGAGCTGAGACTGAAACCACTGCACCACGAAGTATGAGCAGCCAGTTCTTGCAGAGGAAGTTTATCAGCACAGAAGTGGTCTCACGTAAATGAAATATGCAACATTGTAAAAGATTTTCACCAGCCTGGGGAGCTGGCAAAATAATGACAGGATCTACACTGGCCCATGGGTGCCTGCAGCATGCCTGAGCCTTCATTTTCCAGCTCTCTTCATGAGCCTAATGTTGTGCAGTAGCTAGGCTGGAACGCCTAGGTTTCTCTTCTTTTGAAAAAAGGCATAAGAGGGAAGGGTGGGTGTAATGAAGTCTCACACAGAGAGAAATAGACTTTGCCTAGAGCATGCATCTGGACCATGGAAGCACTCCCCTATGCCACAGTTTAACTGTAGCCTTAAGTGACCTGCCTAAAATCAGTTAGCCGGTGGTACACATAATATTGAATCCAGATTTTCTTTTCAGAGCATTAACTGAAAGATCACCTTTCCCCTCCAAGTATTAGTAGCCAACACATTACAATAAGCATTTTTAAGTGAATAGAGTCCATGATTTTCACAAACTTCTATTACCCAGCAACATATAATTCTTTAAAAGTTTATAAAACAGCAAGAGTTATATGAAGGAAGTAAAGTGGAACAGTTCAAATAGCTGATGCCACCCTTTGGCCTGAAATGAGCGGCAAACAAACATTAACTTCATCAAAAAGTTCTGTCACCAAACATAAACACAAATCAGTCTTGTTCCTAGCTAAGCAAGCCTTGATACTGGTTTTGATGCTCCAAATGCATTGCAGATGTGGTCCTAAGAGATGCAGTAGGTATTTCATTACATTTATGAGGTTGCTAAATAAAGCCATTCCTTCTTTATAGAACCAGAGGGTGTTTCTGAGTCTGAGAAGGTAAAGTTTGCAGTGAGTGTTGTTGGTGCCCCTGGCTGGGCACTGCCCAGCTTTCTGGTCTTGAGCAAGGATGCTTTTTCTGTACAACAGCAGTTTGCCTCACTCTGAACAGCCCTATATTTCACTATTCCTTTCAACTGGCCTCATCCCTGCAACAAAGCTAAATACTTTATATTCTCATACAAGTCCTTTAACTTCCACACAGATGGTTTAGAGGGGAAAAATGTTTTCTCTATTATTTAGTGGAAGTAAAACAAAACTCTGACTACACTTATCTTCATTAAATAAGGGAAATCCTGACTATGGAATCCAGCTCAAGCATTTTTATCACCTTGAAACATTCCGCCCCATTAGAGAGGTATTTACAGCTACTTCTAAATGAACCATTGCAAAATATTCCATCTCCTGTGTTTTCTCCTCAAAGATTTTTATCTGCCAGCTCCTGGAAATAAAATACATTGTTCTCATTCTCTCATTATTCTTATCTATCAAGGAATTCTAAATGCTTGAAACAACTACAAATACATAGGCCTGTAAGGTGACTAACAAAATAAAAAGTCTTGAATAGATATTTTTTCCTTGCAGACTTTTGAGGCAAAGTAGGAAGGCAGGAACTTAGAAGGACTTAAAAATCTGGGAAGGTGCAGGTTTAAGGAGAAACACAAGAAATACTGTAGAATGGGACTGACATCTTCATAATAAGAAAAGATTTTGAGAGAACAGGGATAAGGTGTTGATGTTATAGATGCTGATGGCTGGTTAGATAGGGAAGTTATAACTGTATTTCCATAGCAGCTTTGGTACTTAAGCAGGTTTCTTCTGCTTCATGGAGGACTCTGCAGGCAGGCTTCCTGCCTACTGGCTCCAGAACACCCCACGTCTACCAGCTGCACAGGTAGCCAGCACCAGCAGTATGCCACAGAGCTCCTTCGCTCTTTGGCTTTCAAAGGGTGGGAACACAATTTACCTTGGCCCTGCTTTCCAACAGCCTCAGATAGATAACAGATTTATCTGGGCTACTTCTGCTACTGCTGATGTTTAACAGTGTTTGGCCAACACAATTTTCCTTTGGAATTTTGCTATGGTTCACATTATCTTTGACAATACCAACCTTGTATTTGATTCAGTCCTTCTTTGCTATGACAGACAAGATAATTTTCTTTGCCTATTTCATCTATTTCCCTTCTTCAGTTTCTCTGGAGCTTCCTTTTTACCATTTTGAGATAGGACTAGTTAAAAGAAGAAACTTGTTGATTCCGAAAAGCTCAAACTTTGATGGTCAAACACGAAACAGAGTTATCAACCTGTACCTTGATGACCTACAGAACAGCATTTTTGTGCTTATGTGTTTAAATGGAAACTCTTACATTGCTAGATCTCTAGAATATACCAGTTGCTACAGAAGGAGGTGGAATTTAAAAGCTGGTTAAAAAAAGGATATCTGAGATTAAGAAGACTGAGACCCTGTGGAAATGAGGTCCAGCAAAGTCAAAACCAAGTCACTTGAGGTCTCGTATAATGGTGAAAAGAGAAACTAAGATCAGGAAAATGTCACTCTGTCCCCAACAAACTCCAGCACTTGGAGCCAGAAGAGATAGGTTGTTTCAGAGAAGGTATCCTAAGACCCTGCTTCAGTATGGATTTACTACCAATGCACAGAACCTGGAATACTACTCATCTCACTCCATACAGGAATCTTATTCTGCAGAAAAAGGTCATCAGATGGGTTATTATTTCTAAGATTTACTACATATGGAAGAAGTTTGTTCATCCAGAATTCTGTACCAAGCATTTCCATACGGAGCACTTTAAGACACTATAACCATTGCTTACCAGTTGTTCAAGACAGCAGCTTTTGTAGGCCTAAGAAAGTCATTGTTCAGATGTGAAGAGCCCAGAGTGATCTAAAAAACCTCATGAAGGTTATAGTTGCTAAGACTAAACACAGCAGCCCATTTCAATCCTCTGCCAATCAATACAGAGACCCAGGATGCTAATCAAATGTTCAGAATATCCTGTAGCAAGTCTGTAGCTAGGTCTACAGTATATAGTAGTTGATAGTTAAATAACATGCATTTGCCGATATGTGTTGACTTTTTTTTTTAAGTAGAAATACTGGTTGTATGGTATGTTTAATAATTCATGTGTTTGTCACTTCACTTCTGACATTTCTGGAACAAGAAGGCTTTAGTCTAAGACCTCCTGCAATTTAGACTCATCATTTTAGAAAGAACACAGTGTATTAGAGACTTACTCATGGCTCTGCTAGCTGATTCACCTATTGAGCTAGACTGCAAATCTCACAGTGTAAATGTCACGTCTGTCTAAATTTGGGTGAGCTAATTAGGTGTTGCAGAGCTAAGCAGATCTATTCATGACACTGGGTGTCACTGCAAGTGTTCTTGTCCCATGGCTTTCAGAAATCAATTTCAAGTTCAGCAGACACTTATCTAATTCCATCAGAAAATAATTATGTTATAGGGCAATCTGTGGGGAAAAAAATGCATACATGCAAGGTATAGAAGTGCTATTTAACAGTGCAGAATGGTTACTTGTTACAGGCCAAACCACTTGCCTCCTTAATGGCAGTCCAAGACTAACTGTGGAAATGAACGATTCTGTGTCTAAAGTTGTACCTTTCCCTCACCCCTTGCATACACCCTGCAGTTCTGCCCCTTTTAATTTGTCTACATGAGAATGCACAGGTATAGGCTAGACCAAGGGATCCAAAACCTCATATCAGAACTCTCTTATAAATATTCAGATCTCTCAGTACTCAGAAAAAGGAAGGACTCTTTCTGCACACCATCCACACTGAGGTTGCTACATAGAAACTATAAGCTCATAAAATAAGCTAGTTCAATTTTTGTGGATTTTAATCACAGTAGAAATTTGGAAGTAGGTACACATGATTAGAGCTGATCAGGAGTCTTAGGGCAAAAGGGGTTTACTTCAGAAATACAAATCATGGAAACATGTCTAAATCTCAGTTTTCAGAAGCTTCTGCTGAAACTCTGGGACATTTCCACTGGAGACCTGCTAAGTTTCAAGCCAGCTTGTCCAATTCCCTTAAAAGACATAAATCTCCAGTTCTTTGACATGTTCACCTTATTACCTGTCTTGGAGTCAAGGTTCCCAGGGCTCCCAGCTCTGTGGCAGACAGCTATACCCTGAGAACATAAACAAAGCATGAAGTTCCTGATGCTTTTAGCCTCATCACTCCATTAGGACACTTCACTGTCCAGAATGATGCCCTTTAGAAAGCGCAGATAGCCAGGACTGCCTTGATGTTGTGTGAATGCCAGAATAAGCAAAATGCAAAAAATGAAAAAAGTCCTCACCATAAAAGGGAAAATGCCAGAAAAACGTAAATTTGGTCAGATCAGCAAAGTATTCAACTGAACCTATACTTGGCCATAAATAAGCATATTAGCAAACTTCCCCATTTTACACATTAGCAGAATAATAAATCCAAGTACCAATTGCAAAATGAAAGGTAGTTTCAGGGAAATCTGTCCAATATTGATGAGAGATGGACCATGATAAACTACTGTACCTGCAGCTGGAGAGATAAATATGTCATTCCCATCTGGACACAGTCTGGCCTAGTTTTTGCCCAACTATAATTAATTATCTTTAAACTAAACCTGAAATTCACTAGAGCTGCTCTCCTTAGTTTTATTTATTGTTTTGGCAAAATAAATTATAAACTACAATCACCATCAGAACATTTATTCACAGTATTAATTTAGAGAAATTTCTTGATTTTTTTAAAAGATTGGGGTAAGCCAAACCTCAGCAAAACTTGGATTCAGATAAATCCAATATCCTCTTTCCTAGTAATACACTTCTAACAACATTATTTCCTTGATGATTTTTAATCTTGATGCTAGGGNCCCTCCCCCATGTCTTCCTAAGCATGTGTTATTTTTGGCCTAGATGTAGAAGCCATCACTCTCTGAAAAGATTTAACAAATATCAACACTTTCAGGGTCCTTTGGAAGAGGAATTTAATACCTTTGCTTGATTTTGTCTTCTGTGGAATAGCTAATCACACAGAAGACCGCCAATTAATTTCTGGTGATGCCTTCCTCAAGAATCTTTAACATTATAACTTTTTAAAATATATATTTATATATAATTTTTAAATATTATAAATCCTAAAAATGGAGAACATCAGAAATATGAAAATTTCTATTTCACACATCTGAAAATGATGAATTATATTCTTCAGCATATACACAATACCTCCCATGCAAAGATCCCAGAATTTCAAAAATACTAGTTAAAATAACATAAGACGGGTGTATGACAAGCATATTCCATCATGCCATGGATTAGCTGAGGCACAGAGCATCCTAATGAATCACCCTACCTAGGGTTGCCCAGAAGCTAAATGAGGGAGTGAAGGAGAAAAGCCACCAGGCTCACGACACCTTGTTTGTGTTCTAACCACCTCCAGTGCACTCCTGCCGTGAGGAAGAGCGGGCAGGTTACTGGCTTCAGCTGCCTCAGCAGCCATTGCTCTCCTCTGACAAAGACGCCGATTTTATCAATATCTTGGGTCCCATTGTCCTTAGGCATATAACTGAAGTTTTATTCACCAGTTATGAAGCAAGACACTCCCTGCTTGTAATTTCTCTTGCAGCGATAGCAGAGAGGTCACCCATTATACCTGGCAGCGTGACAATCATAAAAAGCTACTCAAAAAGGCCAGGAATAAAATTAGCATTTATATTCATAACAATCAATTTTTGCGACAAACACACCATGTTTACATCTACAATAGTTTCAAATTATCTCTTTACAAACAGGGCATTTCAAAATCTTGATACTTGTCCCCAAAAAGGATCAGGAAACAATGGAAGAGGTTTTAAATTTTAACCTCTCCATTTTAAGACAGTTTATGACACATGATTGATGGCCACAGAATTCAAGAGCTACAGTTTGGGAGCCTGCTGATTAAAAGCTCACATCACCTTGGGCTTGGAGGTGAAAAGCAGGGAGAGCGAAAACCTCTGGCTGCATGAACAAAAGCAAGGCAGAGAAATTAGAAGTTTAGAAAGGAATAATATTAGACTACTAAATGGTATTGATTTCTTATTCATAATCACCACAGTGCCTAGATGCCTGAGATGGAAATCAAAGCTCCGCTGTGTTAGGCATTGTATGCAGAGCAAGAGACAGTGCTTCCAGTCTGTATACACAAAACAGTGGTAGGAGAAGCAAGCACAAAGGGGAATTAAAGCACAAGAATTAAGGTACAGATTCTTCCCTCCTAACTTGAGGCACTTAACTAATCTACCTAAATCAGGAAGCTAAGAACATTGACTTTATCTACATCAATGATGAAAGAGAGAGGAGATGAACCAGTCCCTACATTTTTCCTCTGCTACCTATTCACAAGGTTCATAACTGACGAAAGCTGAATAAGTTACTTGGGATGCCAGGCCACGGTTATCCAGACCAAGCTTATTTCAGAAGTCAGCCCATAGAGTTGAGATGGGAACATAGTTCAAACCTCCTCAGCCAAAAAGCCTCATGTTCATTGGCAATTTTACTAGTTACATGTTAGAATGGAAGAGTTGAAATGCTATTGATTTAGCTCCTTAGATGAATATTTACCCCACGAAAAGAGTGCTTTTCTTTAAATTGGTTTAAGGAAAACCAAAATGATAAGCTAAATGGAAAAGAGCCACTCCTACATAAGGAGAACAATGTCCACATTATAATTACAGGGATTTTGATTCACATCACAGCTTAAACCAGCAATAACTTCTCAGTACAGCTGAATTGTAGTCTACTGCCTTATCCACAGGACCGCGCTTCTTTTCAAGGGAATTATAGGTAAAATATCTAATGTTTAAACCTACTTCCATAATAAAGAAAAGCTAAGAGGAAAGCTGTTTCCCTACTCCCTGTACAAGTTGTTTGCTAAACTGTGTTTTGAGTTGTTACACAGAATATATTAACATAGGCTGAGAGCTACTGCAAAGACCTGTGAGACAGGACTCGCAGATGCAGATTGTGACCAAACCTGGACACAGGCACCTTCGTTTCTGACTGCCTGAGTCTCTTGCACTGCTAGCAGAACGCATGCGGTATCCTTTTGAAGGAAAAAACAGCATCTGCACTTCTGTTTTAGTTGCTGAATCTGGACGGAGATACCTAGGAAAGACAGATTGCTGTTATAGTGGAAAACCAACCACAGTGCTACCTTTGAAGAAGACCAAGCCCAGTGGGCCCAGCATTAGAAGCGTCTGCTGCYGGAGGGAAGTAAGAGCTCATGCTCTGGCACATACAGTGATAAAACCTTTAGTGCAAACCGCTGCCGTATCAAAGTATCTGGGCCAAAGTTCCCTACAGGCTCACATTGCATATGTTAATTATATTATGTGTTGTCCAAAGTGTGACAAGACAGAAATATTTCTCAAATTCCAGGGCTGAGAAACACTGACACTTTCCAAGCATAAGCACCACTAAGTCACTCAGCTTTAGCTCCCTCTCACATTAGCAGCCGTATATCAAGGCCCAGGACTTCTACATTTAGCCCTTGTGTTCACAATGTCTGAGGAAGACCACAGCTCACTAACCAAACCAGTGGTTGGTCTCAGTCTCCCTGCACTTGGGGAGCCAGAGTCCTGTCTATCCCTAAGTGCCAAGAGAAGAGGACAGAAGCTCTCCACCAGCTCCTTGCACAGTCAAATGCCAGAGGGAGCCATCAAAAAACTCATTTCTGGGTCTATTTGGAGAAAGAGCTGCTCCTACTCTGAACCATCCAAGGTGAGGGAAGGCAGAGGGTGATGGGGAGTGAGGAGAACCCATCCCAGGCTTCTGAAGATCTTGGCAGGATATTGATCTGTCTGTCCAAAACAGAAGTAACATCACTACTGTTCTGGCCTGCAGGAAGGAGTTACTCCTTAYTGCCTCAGTTCTTAGCAGCCTGGACTGTTTTGGACAGAACATAAGTTGGGCAGAGGAGGAGGGAAAAAAAGAAAGAAGGAAGAAAGGAAAAAAAAAAGCAATTCTCTGATTTCCCACATGTAATTCTTAAAAAGGTAGAGATTAAATAATTAAACAACAGAGCACTGTTCCAGGCCATGCCTCCAATCTAGGAAACACAGTGACTACTTGTCAGTAGCGACAGCACATGTTTGGCAATGCAGTGGAGCCTTCAGAAGGGAAGATGCTCTGCAGGGAGGGCAGGATGTCTGCTTTAACCCGCAGAAAAGTGGAAACGCCAGTTTCCCCACTTTACAAAATGGAACAAAAGATCTCAGACTGCCAGAAGTTTTAAGGGCTCATTAATGTTCATAAAATACTGAAATTATTGGTTGAAAATGAAAACACTCAGGATGAATTTCAGAGCAAAGGCTAAATTACTCATAGTACTTTAAAGGTTAAATATTCAAAATTAAAAAAAAACTTTACCAACAATGAGATCACTGAACAATACCAAAATACAGTGTATGTTTATGAACTTTTAAGATTGCAATTTGTTTTGATTACATCAAACAGCATCTGCTCTGTTTTTTCTTTACCCAAAGCACTAAGAATATGCATAATCTCAATATCACTCCGTATTGTGGAATTTGCAAGTCTTTCTGTACATTTCATTAGAGGGGAACTCTTCCAAGGCAAACTTGAAAATA
The DNA here is from genome assembly GCF_003343035.1 of Apteryx rowi. Lineage (NCBI taxonomy): Eukaryota > Metazoa > Chordata > Aves > Apterygiformes > Apterygidae > Apteryx > Apteryx rowi. Next base: position 1,073,399 of record NW_020449420.1, on the reverse strand, counting down.
TATAACACAATATGAGGAAAAAACCTGCCAGGAATACTGCACATTTGCATTTCTTTTACCAGAGGCATTACTGTTTGAGAAAAAAAAATTCTCTGTTGCACCCCATACTCTGTCTCAACTGTGGAGAAGTCATAATCTTATGCTTATGGCATGCATGGGTGCAGTCAGGCATAGCCCATGATCGCCATGGTGTACAATTTTTAATTCCCTAAGGGCAACATTTTTTATTGCAATTGGCAGGTTATTTATAGTTGTCATTTTGAGCTGCTTTGTTGTTGTTGTTCTTCAGGCCTTTTATTAACATACTGCTAGATATCACTCTATGACGACACATGCTGTGTTAGTGATAATGTTGTCTGTTGTGGCAGGTCTACCTTGGCAGATTATGGGTATAAAATGGGCAGGGGGCAATTGACTTGTCAGAATATTTACAAACTTCAAATTGCTATCTGCACCCCTTAATGACTTGCACAATGAAAAAGATTGCAATGTCATTATGTCTGCACTGCATGACGTATGGTAATAGAGAAAATGGGCTGGGAGGGAGACAGCCCTCATTAAAAACAAATAGCTGTGATTGACATGAAAAACTGTGAAGGCAAAAGGAAGGTAAACACATTTAAGTGGTGTTATTGGAGGGCTCACTGAACTAAGAAGGCTTGCTAGCCTTATGTAGGCTCTACTGAAGAGATTTGCATTGGTCCATGAACAACGGCCATTATCCCTGAAGATACAACCATTTCTTCCTCCTGGCTAAATTCATCCAAAAACAACTCTGCCTGCAATTTAAAAGGACTACTGCAGCTTGTTCATTTTACTCTTGATTCATTTGTGTTCAAACAACTTTGCTATGCAACACTTTTTTTTTTTTTTTTTTTTTAAAGTAACCTATTGCACCTCTTATACACCCTTGCTGCATTTCACTCTGTGACTTCTTCTATTTTCCCCCTTCTCTGGGTCACAGAACAGTCCATCTTCCCATTACTCTAGAACAGCTTCCAGGGTTGTTTGGTTTGCTAATAGGAAAGGGAATAAGGACAATATCATATTTCTTTCTGTTTTCCTATTTCTTTTTCTTTCCCCATTTTTCTTCAAAATGCTCTTGTCTTCCTCTCTTCCCCTTCTCCCTGCTTCCTCTACTTGTTGACAGTCTTTTCACAGGCTCAAGAGTGATCACAGAAGTGATGAATCCCCACTAGAGGCACCTGCCTTTGCTCAAAGCTCCCATCACAGTCTGGGACTCCTGCTGCCAGGTTGGAGACTAACACAGGGCAAGAAGTCTGCCATTCGCTTGCACAACTTTAGCGATACCAGTCTTCCTCCCACAAAGACCAGACACATCAGCAGACACCCACTAAACAGGAATTTAAACATATTATCCAAAGACCTTCATGAATAATAAGGTTCTCTTAGTGAAGAGCTAACACTGAGCACAGAAGACTTTTTTCAGTCCTCTCTGAGAGGGTGTTTGAGTCTTACTGAAGAGCTCACACCAAAACAAGCTGCACAACCCCAGGGCTTGCATGATACTGCAAGAGCAGTCATCTCTGTTATCCTACGCCTCTGCTAGAACTAGGACAGATTCAAAGAGGAGGAAAGAAAAACAGGGTTTAGGGAACACATCTGCAAGCAGCACTGCCATCAAAGCTGTACATCATAGGAAGTCCAACTTTCTAACTTTACAAGCTTTCAAAGTATTTCTTTTGCTAGGAACCTCAGGACACTTACCACAGGCATTGGAGAGCCAAAGGAGTGAAAGTTCAGGAGCTGGTTCATAGGCAAAATATCCAGCACCTTCCCAGTACACCACTGGAAATCAAGACAGRGCAAATATACAGTCAGATGAAAAAATGACCTGGAGATGGCCATGATCTCTGACATTCTTACCAGCTCACTTCTTTTCATGGCCAAGTTTGGGCCACACAGTAATCACCACAGAGGATCAGCATGTTGGGGTGCAGCAAGGGTCATCTGCTCCCTAAGGGCAGGCAAGGCAGAAACCAAGGGTGACCACAGCTTGGGCAGTGCCCTCACCCATGGGACACCATCCCACAGGGTCTGAACACAGCAAGCAAAGCCAGGTACTGGTAACAGGGTCCATCAACAGCCCCAGACACAACAAGGGGTTGAGCTGGGTCCAGAGTCTGCCCAGTCAGGAGCAGCAGGAGATAGGGCCAGAGACAAGACAAAAACCAGACCCACCTACAGCAGAGCTCAGCCCAGGACTACAGGCACAGGGCCGAGGTTAAATGGAGACATGGGCAGGAGGGGTGGGGTGGGGGCCCCAGGTGAGGCTGCTCAGGGCCATTAAGGCCTGGGGGTGCCTGCAAAGCCCTAACATATCCTTATTGCTAAACCTGGCACAGAAGCATGCAGAAACTGTATGTGGCTCGAAGCCACTATCTGATCATTTTTGCCACCATAGAAAGCCACTGATTGCACATTTCTTCATCATGATTTGATGGAGAGCTTTGATTTTAAGAGCTCTAGGTTTCCTGGGATACTTCAATTTCAATTTCTGTTGCCATCCTCCCCAAGCCAAGGTGGGGGAGGGAAAAAAGTCTCAGTCATTGTGAAGAAAGCAATAAAAAGAAAAGTTTCTAAAAGCTTTTTTTCATCTGTTGTGCAACCTGAGAAAAACGGAAACCAGTTACGCTTTCTTCATCACTCATTGTCTGTTCCTTCCAATGGAGCCAACTGCTGAGAGACCCGTCAACATTCCTACTAATAATCCCCTCTACCCAGCTCTCCTAGTACTTCAGAGACCTTTACATTTTCTTCTTGCCAAAAGCCAAGTACAAGACAGAGCGCACCCCATGCCAGCCTAATCGTTCCCTCTGGTGAGTAAGAATTTTTCCACTGACTAGAGTGGAATTGCACTGTATTCTTACTGAGAGCATCTAGTGTGCTAAAACAGCACAAGGTCACTAGGCAGCAAGATGATGGTGATTAAATACACAGCAGTTACGTATTGCGCTTCTCATCAATAGATCTCTAAGCACTTTAGTAAAACAGTAAGCATCCCATTAGATCACAATTTCAGATGGCACATGGAGAAAGAAAGACTTGCTCTGACAAAATCAGCAGGCTAATAGTAACACTGGGGTAGAAATCAGGTCTCCTAAATACCAGGCTTGTTCTTTATCCACCAAGCTATTCTTTCCTCCCAAAATATTTTCCTATACACAACATTTACAAGCATTTTCCATAACATAAGGATCTCACAGGTTAACTTTATAATTACAAATGCACGTCAAACTGTTTAAAAGGTGCTGCTAAAATACCATAATTTATTTCTTTTTTCAGCATTATTTACCAGCACCATTTTTCATAATCTTTGAAAATGTTAAAAGAGGGGTAACTGTTTGAGCATCTGGTTTGTCATAAAATGGAACATGTTTACCTAAAAGTGAAAGATTTACAAATGTTTTTAATGTTTCTATGGCAACCAGAAAATCACAAACCACTTGTGTCAGAGCTGTTAACATAGGAAAGACACATATTTTCTCCATATATATGGAAAAACATATCCCCAGCAGAAAAAGCATGTTTTCATTTTAAATCAAATGAAAGTGAGGGCAAAACCTTTAGAAATCCAGGATCCTTGCTTAGCCACAGACCAACAGCAACACAGGCTTCCCCACACAGCACCCCTGTTCAAAGCTGTCAGTGTTCTATACTAAGAAGCTCAGGCTATTAATCTACATAGTACTTGGTCTTTTTGTTAAGTCTACATAGGAAAACACCAACTGCAAGTAGTTGTGATAGCAGATTTTGTAATGTGAACAGCTGTATGTTATGAGGGAGCTGGACTGACACAGCCAAGCTCACTGCATACAGGCTATCTAATAACCTGCCGAGGAGAATAATTTTGGTTATTATCAGCCTCAGGTATATCACTGGAGACATGGATATATTTATCCAATTCTCTTTCATATTGTAGAGTCAATTTTTTCACAAAACTAATCATTTGCACTTACCAGTGCTGTTCAATGACTGCTGTTCAATGACAACAATCTGATGAACTTAGCTAAATTACATCTTACTCCCCTTCTTCTCTCATACAACTCTCCCCTACTTCAGGTTATGCAGAAAAACAGTCATTTTCATGGGACACTGCCAAAAGTTACTCTGAATCCATAGTTTCTTCTCAGTGCTCCATTTCTTACATTTGCTATCTAAGAAGCCATCACAACAAAAGCACTTCAACATGTGAAGCTACTTATTACAAGCTACCTCAACTTCATCCCAAATAAAAGCACAAAACAATTTTTTTGCTGTTTTTTTTCCTTCTCTGTTTTTAAGTACTCTCAGATGAGGTTAACAGATATTTAGCAGTGAGGGGCTCTTGCTTCAGGAAAGTAGTGTCTTTATCAAGAAGCTTTTTGGTTCAGTTGATTCAGCAAAAGAAGCTTAAATTTATACATGTAAATGATCTCATCACAGTCAAGAGTCCTATGCATACATAAAATTGTGCATGTGCAACTGCATCCTAGTCTGCATCCTGTGTATTCACGGGCACCTCAGTGAGACTTCTGCACCGGGTGCAGATCCTAGAGCCAGAGAGAGGCCTGGGCATCTCCAGGCTTCAGGAATTAGATGGAAAGAATCAGCCTTTGGATGTGATTTTATCTCTCTACTGACTATAAAGAGAGACTGGAACAACCACATCCCTAATTCAGGGATTTTATAAGGAAAGAGGGCATGAATCTTGGCCTCCATGTGGGTCACCAAGCTTGCCCAAGAAACACAAACTTTCAGCATATATAGTAGATTAAAGGCTTTAGGAACCTACAATTGGCACTCCAAGAGTAGCCTGTGAGTTTAGACATAATCTTATTTTCATTTATAGAACTTTGGGCCTGATATTCAGAAATACCTGAATATACCAGAGTGAACATAGCCAAATGAAGCTAGTGGGTGAGCTACATTTCTTGCAGCCTAAAGAATCAGGTTATAAACATTTAAGTAAGTGCATATGGATGGCAATCTCACTAATCCACTTTAGTCCTAGATGCCTAAAACTGTTCATGAAAACTTGACATCAAGAATTAGAGGCCCTTTTTTTCCTTTGCTTTGATTTCTTGAGCTTTAATACAAGATTCATGAGACTTACTAATTTGTGTTTTGAGATACAGGTAACAAAGAGCATTCCATAAGCAGTAACATCACTATTAAAGAGATCTTCAGCATCTGAAACCATGTTTGTTTCTCTTCCAGACAAACATACCCCATAAGTATTTGTATGTTTCTTTGGAAAAAAGTGGGTGCTTAATCTGTGACAATTACGATGAGAAAGAGATAGGAATTTACATGATATTCTATATTAAGTCACATGCATATTTTATAATCTCACTGAATGTTACTAGAAACAGCTTTTCATTCCACAGTCCCCTCCAAACTGTCACATCTGCTAATTCAAAATCAAGTTTTGGGATGTTCCCCCCCTCCAAAATAAAGGCCACTGTGGTTATACTAACAACTGACACAAAGGACAGATTTCCTCTCACCTAACTTCATAGATCTCACAGTTTAAAGGTTTCTTTAAGCTAGAAATACAAGCTCCCTCTAAAGTCAATGCAGAGAATCACACACAAATAAATTGGAATAAATTGCACTTAAGAAGACATGCCCTCTAGATGAGACCACATGATTAAACTAGATACCTAATTCTTAGGTGGATAAAGTTAGGTAAAGTGAACTCTTTTCCCTCCCTCTGCCCCAACTGGATTTCAAATGCTAGTCTTACAAGAGATTGAAGATTCTTATATATGAGTAATTTCTATGAATCCTGTTTTAATTTCACGAGGATAATATGAGCAGGGGTATAATATGTAGCACTGTTGGTTTAGGTGTTAAGAGTCTTTATGGAACTGCTGGAATAAATCCAGGGATTACAGGTCCAATGACTGATGAGGACAATATGAACCTACTGTTCTTCTGGAGAACTAGAATTTGCATTTCAATGCTCATGCTAATCCTGCCAAGAACAGCTTCCAAAAATCTATCTCAGCTAGAGATATTTCACAACTATCTCATAATACATATCTGAGCACATTTTTCTGAGACAGATTGGGCAGCATAAACTCATATGAATCAACGCAAATACTCTTCCTGAAAACGGTGGTAGTAGTAATGTGAACAAATGCTTGCTAAAATGTCATCTACAATGTGACACGTGAATGTTGCCAYCTATCAATCAGAGTCCTTGAAAAAGGCAAGATTGAGAATTTAGTCTCCCTTCAGTTTCCATGGTTATTTTTAGGTCTTTAAATGACCACTCTAGAGAAATGAAATTAAGCATAGAATTTTCTTTTAAACACAGCAAACACTGTTCTTCCAGGAAAGAAATGTACTACCTGTAACTTCATTCAACACTAGTTTTCCTATACCTATACACACAGCAAACAAGTTTATAAATTATAACACTGACCTCTTGCTCCCTGGTGTTTAGAATTAACACTTTATCAGTCATCATCCAATACAAAATATCAGGACTCCCAATGGACCTCTGTTATACTACAAATAGTAAATATAAACAATTACTTTAGTAAAACTAAGGAAGTGACTATGCCATATCTCAAACTTGGAGTACTGAAGTACAAAGCTTGTTTTTATTACAGTTTCAGCTAGCCATTTGATATCTAACTAACCCAGCTTCCAGGGGCAGCAATAACATACTGGAATTTCTTTCAGTTATTTCTGTGTATATTCAGGAAGTGGGTCCAGTCTCTCACAGGTCTGCTAACTAAGATCTGGTGTCAGCATTTTGACAGTTGGTTAAGCATTTGAATGGTGCCACCAGTACCACAAGTCTGCCTGTCTCAATTTCTACAGTACATGTGTGGCAGAAGAACTGGTCACAGTGCCACCAAAAAAGCTGCTTCAGGCCAGAGGCTAAAACTGAAATAAACTGTCCCCCAAAACCCAAAAATGTCTTTAGCTGCTTTCACATGTCTGTGGATATTTTCTACTTTTATTTTCTACTTTCATTAAGGATGTTGTCCTTTRTTATTAATTAAATGGAGAATATCCATAGCCAGTGACTGAATTACCACAAAGTACCTGCTTAAAATGATCGATATTGATCAAACTAAAGGGTCGAAAGTGATTTGGCTCAAGAAAGGTTTTGATCAAATTAAGTGGATGATCTAATTAACCTGTGATTAAATTAAGTGGAGGGCAAGGCGTATAGGCATAAATCCCATACACATTGAGATGAAACTAATAGTAATGCACATATCTACAGAGGCTGCCAGGGGAAAGCATGCAATAAATTCAGCAAAGAAAAAAGGTCACGGAAAGAAAGAGAATATAAAGCAYGAAGGGATTAGAATACCAAAAGAAGATAAATACAGCCACAGATAATGATTGCCATTGGAAGAGCATTAGCCAAGGCTGGTAGAGCAAAGGCTGAGAATACACTGGAGTATGAAAAAATTCTTGCAGATTAAAAATCTAATGCAATGCAAAACTCAGTGATTCAAATTGAAATGGAATTCCAGAAGCTACAAAACAGGCTCTTGGACAAGTTCAAATTAATATGTCTGTAGTCTGCACCTCGTGGACAGCCGGTGACAAAGAACAGCGATAGGAACAGGTTGTTAACAAAGAGGCAAAGAGGTTTGTCTGGCCCAAACCAGACAAACATTCGTGATGGCCTTGGTTGCACACAGTAGCTCCTTGATGTTTGGGAATCAGGATACTTCTGGCCAGGCATTCACTAAAAGGCCATTTGCAACAACCCAAACAAGAAGATACCCATCCTTATATGACCCACTCTTCTCTTTAGACCAGTCTGATTTCGTTTGGAGGGCCCTTAATAAAATGCACAATCTACTTCCAAAAAAGACTGAGTTGAGTTGCTGACATTATTGTGCATCTCCAGAAAATAAGACCTCCTGTTTGTCTTTTGCCCTAATTAGACCACGATAATACATTAATCTTGATTTCCGTTGGCTGGTATTCTGAAAGCCCGCTAGTACTCCTTGTATGCAATTTGGGGACATGTATGTAAACTTTTTTAAAATGAAATATTTTAATATGTTCTTCAGAAAAGAAACAATTGGCTGTAAATTATTCAGAAATGATAAATTACAGAGAAGGAACTCACTGGCACTGTAGAATTGCTTTATTTCTGCCAGATACTTATAACAACAAATAAATAGTTAAAACACCATTCCAGAAGTAATGTTTTCACTCTGCTATAGCACAGGTAGTTTTCTTCAAACAGTACTTCCTTCTAATTATCTTGCTGTGTTGAGGCAAATGTTGTTGCTCAGAATTTTGAGTGTCCTCTGAAGTGCAGGACAAGCTTTTAGGAGAGACAATCCCCTGGGGATTTTAGGGATCAGCGGTCATACATCAGAGACCCATATGTTTTCCTGAAACTTGTCTCTTCTGGGACCATAGGCAAATAACTTAGGTTCCAGTTCTAAATAGCAACTCTACTTCCAAGGCTATTGGCAGTTTTCCACAGTCACTTTTTCTGGAATTTGGAATACTTGCAAAAACTACAGTAGTCAATGGAATTCGTAGATACTCAGCATTTTCAACTGTCAGATTGAAGGTGTCTCTGTGAAAGAAACCCTAAATAAGTACTCTTTAAAAACTTCCAGCCTTCATCATCTGGGGACTCTAAAAAAACACAAGTCATCTTTGGCTACAGATATCCAACCTAATGCTAAACTAAATGAGTTCAGATATCGTAATTAGTATAAGCCATTTTATTGCCATGTTCTGTCTGGGGCAATTGATGCTGCTGAAAAGAGCAGAGACAGTTTAAGTATTTCTACATGATATACATTGTGACTGACACATATATGTTTGGTTTCTTGATTTCCTCATCTGTGAAGTGGGTGATAACTACCATACTCTCCATTTGTGAGGTGACATCCACCAATAAAATGTGGYATTCAGTGGCAATCATTTTAATTGCTTAAGCATAGTATTTCTTAGGTAATTTACAGAAAGCTTAACTAAGCTCTCTTCCTTTTTTTTAAGTTCTAGTTTGGGGAAAAAATTCAGAGACATTCTTATGTTACATTAAATTGTTTGTTTCTCCTCCATTCTTTTCTGTGCCTTTAGGAATGTTCAAGTCGTGACTGGAAGCAGAAATGCCACAGTATTTTCTGACAATATATGTTCTTTGGACATATGCAGAAAGTTATTTAAAAAAATCCAGCCTTTCAGAAGACTCAGCCATTTTTAGATGCTTTTTGGACTGATTTTGTTGAGCCGCATAGACGAGAAAGTTCTGCTAAGCTCTAAATAACCCTGTGAACTTGAGTGTGCTTACACTTTGTCTAATGCTGACTTTGGAAAGTGTACCCAAGTGCTATCATTTTTTTTCCTTCTTCTCTTCCCTCTCCTCTCTATCTGAGCTGAAGTCTAACTATAGTGAAATTATGCACATTAAGATTATGCTTCTCTGAGTGATGATAGAATAGAGAGTACAGTTGTAAAATTCATGGATGTCAGCAGCTTGGAGGGGTTACAAGTACTCTGGAGGGCAGGAGTAGAATTCAGAATGATTTTGACACATTGGGGAAATGCTGTGAAATCAACAAGATGAAATTCAAATTGATACAAATACAAAATACTACACTCAGAAAGGAAAAAGCAAAGCACGCACAAAATTAGGCACCAACTGGCCAGACAGCAAGAGACCAAAAAGCAAAGAGGCTTCTGAACACCATAAAATGTGTCTCAAACAGCACTATGATACAGCCTTGTAAACAAAGCACATCCATTTAAAACCAGGGTGTCATACATACAACCCAAGATATACTTTCTTTCAGCTCTTCTCAATACTGACTAGGTTCAACTGAGCTTAACATGTCCAGTTTGGGAAATGCAGTTTCCAGACAGAGAGCCCAAGGAAGAGCAACAAAAGATGTGAAAAATTTGCCTAAGAAAGAAAAGAATTGGGCTTGCTCTCTTTAAGAAAAGGGAGGGCAGGAAAGACTAAATAATAATCTTCCAATATTTAAAAAGTTGCTACAAAAGAGGATCTCTCTGTCAGAAAGAGGTCCACCTTTTGAAGACAATCTCCATGTTTAACAGAGATTGCAGAGGACATGGCTAGGTTACTGTACAGCCAGGGAGATTTGGACTGGATATTAAGAAATACAGCAACAACTTAACTGGGTAGCTTGAAGAATTTCTTTCACTGAGGATATTCAAAAAGAGTCTGGGCAATGTTTTATCAGGCAAGGTAAGCTAGATCCTACCTTGCTGTAGCTAGATCCTACCTTGCTGTGTGAGGAAGGACAAGGTGGTCCTTTCTACATTCTATAAAGAGTGCTACCACTGTCACTTGTGTTGTCTTAAACAGCTTAAAGAAAGCAGTCTACATTTTAAAAGTAAAACAGAATTTTGGATAGCTCAATAYTTGAGCCACCCACCATAAGACATCACCAGGGACAAAACTTTGAGTGGGCCAGTGCTCAGCACTTTCTAAGAATCAGACCATGTTCATATACCAGAAAATACAGCTAATCAGAGTCACCTAGCAACTCTGAAAACTTTGAGACATTTTTTATCATTCCATTTATGCATTAATGTGGATTTTTAATCGGCTACATTGTGCACAGAGTGATGATTTCTGCTCCAAGGTATAGTCAAAAATGGTCATAGGCAATCTTTTTTTCTTTTTCATTCAAAGAGATCTACTCCTATGCAAAATAACCTCTGTTCTGCAATCAATAGCACCACTAAACTATTGGATTAGAAATCATAGCACATAATCAACTCCAAGACTCAAACAGCAGAATTCCTATTGTTCTTTCCTGAGCAGACAAAACGAGATCTCTCTGTTATCTTTTTAGTATCAACAATTGCACAGTGAAGATATTAATTTTCCATTAATAGGCATGAATTATACATCTGGCAGTTGTCAGCTGCTTTATGTTACTGGAGCAATGAACTAACCTTACACCATGCTGGCAACTCTGCAAAATTACATATTATATCAAGGGCATCCCTTTCCCAACTCAGATGATTGCAATAACTTCATATCATAAAACCTTATAAAGCAGTTTAATCTTCTTTATGCATGAAGTAACTTAATCTTTTTATATAGTACCACTTCATTTCTGTACATCTAACACTAACAACAGCTTAATACAAGGTGTAATAATATTTTTCACTTCATCTTTTCCGGGTTGCAGAACCTGTTGCAGCGTCTTCACTTCCCCCAATAGTTCTGCTGGTTTCTTCTCTATAACCTGTTACACTTGAAGGAAAATTGGCAGGTGCCCTGCTAGAAATCAGGAACATTAGAAGGTCCCCAAAAAGACCTCTGTTTTTCCACTTCATTGCACATAATCATGGTTTCCATGACCTTCATGACTCCTTACCACATGCCCTGAAACAAGGAGGAGAACTAGATAGCAAACCTAGGGAAATGGCTAAAACTAAACACATTATTTATCTGGGTTTTCATGACAGCCTTAGATTAATGGACAAATGACTCCAGACAATTTCTCTTCTATTACTCCTCAGACAGTTTTTGGTTCAGACATACTGTATCTTAACTCCTTATTCCTCAGAAGATACCCACTTTTCTAACTCATTTCCTACAAAGGCACCTGTAGAAACGTTGCAGTTTTTCTGAGTTAATTCTTATTGGCAAAAGAAAGGTGTTAATAGCTGAATGAGGACAATGAACAGTGCATTGACTTCTTCAGTGCAGAGCAACCCTTTGAATTTTCTTTCAGACAATTATTATCTCCTGTGTCTTACACTATTATCTACCTGTGGAGTGTAATCAGCCCCTTATCTCTGGTACTTAATGTTATATACACTTAACACTGTTAGACTTCAGTGTAAGTGATTTGATGTTTATTCCATAAGCAATTTTAACTTACCTTCCAGGCTTATTTTTTGTCAAGTTATAAACAACTGTGTGTACTAGTAAGAATGGTTCTAACTGTGGCATTCTAATTCTGCATATACAGTAACAGTTACTTAGGGGGCAGGAAACAGAAGCTTTTTGTTTCTTTTTTCCATGTTTTCAAGGAAAGGGCTAGAAGCATCAAAAGAAAGGCAATTGCTAATATGAGAGAAATAATCATTCACTTAAGGCATTCCTAACTTGTAGTTCACTTTGCAAATACAGTCTGTAATGTCACACCCACACACACAGGTCCCCTAGCTTGGGGAAAACTGTGAGGAATCAATGCTGAGTTCCAGGCTATGGATTCTGGTCCCTTCTAGCATCCCTTCTCAATCGGATCGCCACCCCAGCCTGTATCATGGCTTGTAGCGCGGCAGTTTTACAAGCAGCATGCTGATATAACTTGCAGTTTTTGTTCCTTATCCTGCCACAGAGTTTGGGAAACAATCAAAACTTTAATTACAAACATAATTCCTCTTTTCACTCATCCTGGACATAACTCGACTTCTCTGTAATTAGACGTAAGCAAGTTAAATATAATTTCTCTATTTGTTCATGAAGAACTTCGGCACATTTCTATTTTAAAGTGAAGACCATGGTCTAGGCCCAAGGTCTCTCCTAGACTACCACTGTCCACTGCAGCTGTCCTCAATAGTGTTGCTCTCCCCCTGCATACCTGACCTTGCTCTGTTTATTCAGAATACTTGTGGGCCCACATTTGCTCCCTCTTTATTTAAATCAGAGTGCTTCCTCACCAGGTAKCTGGGCATTAGGAAGAACATCTGAGTCTCAAGCAAGATACTTCTTCCAATATTAAGTGCAGGGGTAGTTCAGCTCTTGAATGATTGTCAGACTTTTTCCCATCACCCCAGAATGGAACAATCCATTTTTTTCAAAATTCATTTTCTGAAAACACAAAGTTCATTTTCAGTTACTGGCTTCTGCCCTCCTTCCTTTTTTTCTTAGGATTTCTAAAGAATTTGATGCAAGAAATAACCAGGAAAATTTCAGCTCTAAGCTCTACTATTAAAAGCTTCACAAAACTCTGAACAATGGACAAACAGGTTCTATAACAAAAAGTGTAATGCAATCTGTAATCCTCACTGCAAGCTCCACCCACAATACATGCATATGCATTGACATCTAGATACCACTGTTATCTAAAAAATTTCTGTTAAATAAATCATGCTGTAGAGAGACCTAGACAGAGTCTGTATGATTGCTGTCTTAATAACTAGTACCAGGAAGCAGTAATCCACTTGATATTGGCAATTACAGCCAAATCATTTTAGTACAAATTGATATACATGATATTGTAATATTTTATAAAAAAGTCCTTCTGTCCCTCATGTTTCAGTTTGTGGGATATATATTTCCTTGGCTTCTGAGACAGAAGTCAGTGGAAACTGCACATGAAGAACTAGGACAGCATACTGGTCTCTAAGGGGTTTGGATGACCCAGGCAACCTGGAAAGCATCCATCCTTCCTTGTTTTCAGTCTCTCAAACAGCAGAGATACTAAATGTTACACAGCTTTTAATACGCTAGTTTGCACATATCTCCAAAGAATATGGATATAATTGGCAATTGCCTAAGAAAACAAAAGGAAACAAATACACCTCAAACCTTAAAAAAATTATGATAGAAAACCTCAAATATTTGATTTACTTTCTAAACCTTCACCTCAAGCAGAACTGTGTCAGATGCCAAGCAGCATGGGAGAAAGACCACACGTTCTTTCTTTTAAGATCAACTTTCATAAAAAGACTGCATTTCTCTTCCATCTCAGTGAAGGACCAGGTGGACCTATAAGCAATTAGAGGTCTCTTCTCATTATTACGTCTCTCCTGATGTAACCCGCTGCAACCTGATCCAGCACACCAAACACCTCACTCAGGCCCTATTTACCTGGCACAGTGTCATGCAAAAAAGCTTAAACTGGTATTTGAAGGCATTAGCTTGCATACTACTGGAAGCTATGCTAAATAGGAGGAGGAAACTGGGTCAGATTAAAGGCTCATTTAGGCCACTAGCCTCTTTCCAGTCATGGCCAGCAGCATACATTAGAAAACAGCACAGATAAATGTTCATTCTGCCCCAGAATACACTCTCACCCATAAGTGGTTTGTGGCTCAGGGACTTCTCGAGTGAGTGGTGGCATCTTTGCCTTCCAAAGCCCTCTGTGGTCTTTTCTTCCAGGGGTTTGTGCAGCTGCTTTTCGAGTTAGCACAAAACTGAGAAGCCAGACCTATTGTGATGAGCAGAGCACTGCACTAATGCATATATATATATGCATTATGTACTATGGCTCACCAGTACCTCTGCACGGCACTTTGCTGTGCCGTATGGAAATGTTCTTACAGCCTACAGAGAGGAAAGAATAATGGGTGTGATGCTGTTTGTACATTCAACAAGCATTTTAAAAGCTCACTAGCTTCTCAAGAAGCAAGACAGCATTTGAAGCAGTCAGAGCCTAGAAACTTTTTAAAAGCACTGTGCAGGAAAGAAAGAAAAAAAGAAAGAAAGAAAGAGAAAGAAAGAAAAAGAAAGAAATAAAAAAAGAAAGAAAGAGAAAGAAAGAAAAAGAAAGAAAGAAAAAGAAAGAAAGAAAGAAAAAGAAAGAAAGAGAAAGAAAGAAAGAAAGAGAAAGAAAGAAAGAGAGAAAGAAAGAAAGATTAAGCCAAGTATCAAGGACTTAAAAGAAGTACTCTTCCTGGGCTGGTAAACCAATGTTAATGCTCTGCCCAAAACTAAAAAAAAAAAAAAACCTGTTGCATGTGATTTACGTCAGAGTAGATTAACCTMAATCTATTGACAAGACAGTAGACCCAATATCATCTTGTCCACACAGAGTATTTTTAACATCTAACTAGCATATTATCTTACAAGTTGCCATTCTTTCACATAGATAAAATCAAATTATCCTATGATCTCATGCATACACAGATCTTTGTAGTAGGTCATTGGCTATGAAACACTTTTGAACTCAAATGGCTGTTAGCACACCCAGTTTTCCAAAGGGAAATGCTTATATGTGTTGCTGTGAAACACAAAACAAGAGGGCAAGAAACTCTAGTCTAGAAGAGGAAGACAAGTTCAGTTTTTAAAAGGTAGGCTTACTTCTGATTTGTTCTTAAAGTCATGACTATGGCCACAAACACATTTCACCCTTTCCATGTTCCAAAGCTGAAGTATACCAACATCAAATTAGAGCCAAAGAAATTAAAAATGGTTTCATTTAAACATAATTATATCATTAAATGTAATTTTTGTACTACACAAAGGTTAATATCATAGCAACTTATTAAAACAATTTCTGTGAACCTCATCAAGAAAGTTAATAATTTAGATACCATATGAACTACAGGAAAAATCCCTGTGATACATTTGTCTGTATAAAGCAGCAGTTTTCAAGGTTATTCCTTTCATATGTCTTAGTAGAGGTGAATGCTGCTAACTGGAAAACTAAATATACTTTGAGATTTATTATTTCAGTAATTGCATTTCAGGTGCTAATTAAAAGCAAAGCCAAGAAGAATATTTCATAAGGGGTAAAAAAGTGACTTTTTCTGAATACACATACACGCAGGCAATACAGTATACATGCAGTACCACTATCCAGATCCTCCCCTTCCAGTATCAAAGAAAACAAGTTGCACATCCTGCAAGGGAGCCATTTCTGACCAAAGAGGCTGCTTTTCCCTTTCCAGGTGGGACCGCAGAGCACTGACAAATTCACTGCATTGTGCAACATTCTGGACGGGGCAAAGAAGCAACAGAGGAGCAGAAAAGCAAAAGGGGATTCTTAGTTATGGCTCATGCAAAGCACATCAAGATAAAAATTGCTACTTGTAAGCTTTAGATTGGGGTTTGGAAGGCAGTTATAGAAGTGTGAAATTCTTCAGAATTTGCGAAGAAAGAGGCTAGCAAGGTCAGGAAACAGGATGAAGGCACTCACAAAAAGAGAAGGTGGAAAGTCTGGTATCAGGGAAAAATGAAGAGGAAACTCAAGGAAAAAGGCAAAAGACCATTCTTCTGTAATTCTATAGGAGACTTAAATCCTATTCCCTAGAATGGTGTGAGATTCACATAGATTATTCTTTAACCTCTGAGTAGGGCAAGAGGAACTGGTGGATTGTCTCAGACAAATGTCTTCCTCTGTTAGGAAGCAGTGGTATCCATTTACTTCATGATACATTTTGAAAGTRTACCATAGGCTCCTATTTTCTGCCAAAGGGAGCTTAGTATTGTTTCAAATGTTCACCAAGAAGATGATAAAAAACAAATAAGGATATGGGGATTCCAGGAATCATATTAATGTGGAATCTTATTCAGAGGAGCATTTTAATTTAAGTTTCTTTCACAATCATTCCTTATATTGTGGCAACAAACTGTATACCTTTTCTTCTCCTTTCTACTTTTTTTTCCTTGATGCTGGCTGTAATCACCTCCAGGATAAATGGAGCTATTATAGCAAGCTTTTCATCCTTACTGGTATTATGTTTATAATTTAAAGAAATGGTTTTGAACTAGAAGGAKCAATGGATGAAAGAGCAAAGTTGGATACAGGCAGAGAATAGTAGGTAGCAGAGAAGAAGAAAGCCAGATGGGATGTCAAAATTGACCTCATCTGTGGCAAAAGCATTATGGATTATTTTTCATTCTTTCTTAGCCACAGATTTCAAAATATAATGTTTTTAATTTTCTTTTCTCAGTTCAGACTTTTAGTGCCTATATAAGCATACAGAATATTGCAAAAATAAGTGGCATATCTTGTTTTTTTTTTTTTTTTTTTTTTTTAAAAACTTTGTTATTATCCTAATGGAAGAATAATCTATTTCCTGTACCCTGTCCTTGAGAGACTAGTCCTTAAGCAAGATGCACAATTAGCTTTGATTGGAATACCGGTATAAACAAGAATATAAAGCTATGAAATAGCAAGGGCAATAATAAACCTCGTGCACAAGAATGGTGCAGTGGAAGATGCTGTTGAAAATCCTTGTTCTAATCACTCTTGATCTTTGCCAGTTTTTAAAAACACATACTAAATTCTCTTTTAATTTTACTCCTGTGTAGTTGCTCTGAAGGCAACAAGGCCAGCTAGGCAGAGGGATGTTATCTGATGTCCAAGTGAAGTCAATGGCACTCTACCTGAGCACTGAAAGCTGGACCAAGGCTCAGCTGCATGCAGTTGTACAGTAAATGTAARAGAGTTTTTTCATATCAGCTTCCTACACACACTGAGGAGTGTGATTGCTGCCCTGTGCTGATATGGTACTGGGACAAATCAGACCTGAAACGCTACCTACTTAAAAGAAATCATCATTCCAGAGGAACCCTTTATTGTGATTACAAACTCATCTGCCACTAGTTACTATTTATACTTGACACTGTAAAGAAAAAAGAATWTAAAGAGAAAGGATCCATTTACAGAAAGAATAGGGCAACATAATACAGAACAAAAGTGAAGTGCCATTTGGTTTTCACTTTGTCCAGGAGGGAATTAAGTCAAGATACTTAGGTACTGACTGCAAAAGACATCAAAGTTGTTTAGCGCTGCACATCCCTTTCTGGCTGAATGTAAGCTTCTTAAATAGAGAATTAAAATAAATCTTCCCATATCTCAATATTACGCTGGTATTTCCACACTACAGTGTGCAGGACATCATTTTTTTCATAGCTAGCAATAATACTTTTTGGCTTTTTAAGTATCATTGTTTTAATATTAAACACAATCAAAAATGTAGTTTGAAAACAACACAAGTTTTCCTACAGGCTGCAAAGGTGCTTTATTTTCACAGAGGTTGGTTACTTTGTCCTAAGAAACATCACAAATTCCCCAAGGACCACAACAGTTCTGACTTGACAGCAATATGTATTGGCTAATGTACACACACTCTGTTGTCTGTTGTTTATTTCTTTTGAAAAAAAAAAGGTGGCTTGGAAGAAAGACCTGTCAGAAACTATTCCCTGCCTTCTGGATTCAAAGTTTTCCTTCTTTTTACATAATGGCAGTTTTTCACAGTTTATCGTAACATCTGCAACTAGTTTTCTCATATATGAAAAACCATTATTAAAAGAGTGTCCTACTGAAGAGACAGGATACGTTTAGCAGCCAGTTCATACTTAGGCAATACATTTTTCTTACAGAAGCATTTTCAGCAGGAACTGTAAGAACAGGATGTTTTCATCAAGAATCAGTCCCAGACTCTCATGATGTACGGAAAATTAGCTAAATGCTGCCAGTGCATTTGCGGTTTGTCTTCTTTGTTGCTTTCTTCTGGGCTTTCGATTTTTTAAATGTTACGGCTTCATGCCTAATRCTCTCCCAGGGGCAAGTGGGCTTTTTAAAAAGATCTGTTTCTTCAAGCGCCAGAACAGTCTGATTAAACTGCCAGCTTTTCTACTGGGGTTATCAGCAAGAGGAACATTAGGGTCATTTTATGATATCAGTTCATTCATGATGTGATGATGATAAGTTTAAAGAGAAACACGACTACAGTCTGGAGAAAAAAATGAATAAATAAAGCCATGATCCTACCACGTGCAGGTGCTCGATTTTAGACATATGGACCAGAGATGAAAGTGTTCAGATCACAGAATTGCTGAGGTTGGAAGGGACCTCTGGAGATCATCTAGTCCAACCCCCCTGCTCAAGCAGGGTCACCTAGAGCACATTGCACAGGATTGCATCCAGGCGCGTTTTGAATATCTCCAGAGAAGGAGACTCCACAACCTCTCTGGGCAACCTGGTCCAGTGCTCTGTCACCCTCACAGTGAAAAAGTTTTTCCTCATGTTCAGATGGAACTTCCTGTGTTTCAGTTTGTGCCCATTGCCTCGCGTCCTGTCGCTCGGCACCGCTGAAAAGAGTCTGGCTCCATCCTCTCGACACCCTCCCTTCAGATACTTGTACACGTTGATAAGATCTCCTCTCAGCCTTCTCTTCTCCAAGCTAAACAGGCCAAGCTCT